>NW_026615436.1:0-65133 GCF_000801105.2 Raphanus sativus | reverse complement strand
TTATACACTTGTACCATATGCATTTTTAAATTTATTTTTTAAACTTTATTCTGAAATTTGCAACATATTACATTTTTTTTAGTAGTTACCTAACATTATTAGTCAATAATATTCGTCACCAAAAATAGTGATTTAGAAATCGACTCGAAAATGAAAGTCTCATACTCTATTATACATGACCTATATACTTGAATGGTTCTTAAACTGTTATATCCAAAATCCAATATCAAATCCAATCTACACCGAAAACCAAACAATTTTTTTGAAAAAAATCTTTGAAAAATATTTTTAGTATATTATGCTAAATATGTGTGTATATATATGAGTTAATATGGTATTCACTAACTTTTAAAAAAATCACATTTAATAAATATTTTTAATTGAATAACCCATTTAAAATCCGTTAAACTAAAATCTATAGATTATATCTTTAGTGTGAAGTTCTATTAATAACGTTAGAAAAGTTAGAAAAGTCTAGTTTATTTAAAAGATTTATGTACATTTTATTTTTTGTATGTTTGAACAAAGAAATATATATTTAATTTTTATGTTATATTTATTTTAAATTTGTGTTAACTACTGGCGCTGATATATATATGATTTATATCTGTAATATATTTTATTTTTTATATCTAATTTATTTTAAATTGTGTGTTAAATATATTGATCAAATCCGGATGTTTTTGATATTACGGTAGCAAATAATATAACGCTCAACTTTGGATGGTTTTAGTAACTTAGCTTTTGGTTTAATTTAAGTCACATGCTTAACATGTCAATTAACTTCGGATGGTTTAAGTATATTTGAGGTTGGTTAGTTTAAGTGAGCGTGTATATAATATTTCGGATGGTTTAAGTATATTTGAGGTTGGTTTAGTTTAAGTGAGCGTGTATATGATAACAAACTTGTAAAGATATAATATATAAGGTAAGAAAATTGAAAGAGTTCAAATTTTAAAATGAACTTTTTTAGGTAGATAAAAAAATAGGATTCTGTTTTAATAGATTAGATACAGTATAATTCTTAGATCTTAAATAATAACTAAAGGAATAGAAGTCCCCTTTATTTAACAGTTGGCCGATAAAATCATTCAAATACATCGGATAACCTTTTTTTTTTTTACAACGCATCGAATAACCTTTAAACTTAAAGATACATATGATTTTTCTTCATAAAAAGGAAGTTAAGAAATGGTTTTGGCAGATTATGGGTGCAAGTTTCTTACATACGGTTAGGACCTCAAATAAGGTTACTATCATGATTAAGGGTCACGTGTTTCTTTAAAATCTAAGGTTCAGCTGGCAAGTGTGCTATAAAATGAAGAAGTTGAGGGGTTTCCAAACTCACCCATATATAACTTTTTCTGGAAATTTATCGTATCCAAAGTATAAATTTATTTTGTTAAAAAAAGATATTTATCTTGTTTGGGGGCATTACATTTTCAGATACGGTTTTGACAGTAGGTTGAAGCGTCTTTCGTGATTCCATGCGTTACGTATTTAATCATCTATTCAGAAATAGTTAAATCTATTCGTTGTCATGAGTTTATCATTGTTTATGGTAAACATGATAATGTAGTAGGTGAAAATTAACTCCAATAATTCATAACTAATAGGACAAAAGAACATGAACTTAATCAAGGCTTACGGTGTGATGGTAATTAATTTGAAAAAAAATTCAATAGGGTGAAGCCATCAGAATTCGAATGTCGGCTACTGGAGAATTAACATTCCGGTATCTATAATTCAAAAAAAAATAACATGAACTTCATTTGTATAGCTTTAGTATATACCAGAATCTTATGGTTAATAAGTAACTTGTTATGCTTTCACATTTGGTTTTCATTTTTCAAAGATAGTTCATTCTTGTAGGGTGGTTTCTTTTCTCTAGTCAACGACTCAACGTTATAAATGGAAATTACATTGATTCAATATATTATTCCAGTTACACAATGGCGAGAATGTTCATTATTTTTTTAAATGGGATACAGTTTTCTCTGACACTATCAGTGATGATATATCTAATCTAGAACTAACACTACAAAAAGTTAATGATTAGTTGGTATGTGGTTATAAATGATTATACAGTGAAACATCTATAAATCTTATTATATAAAGTTTGATTCTTCAAAGTTACTAATTAATATGATCGCGACACATGGCAATTGTATATTTAGGATTATGACATGTGTTAATTAATATTATAAAAGTAATAATTTTTATATAAATAGTTAATTAATATTATTTTCCTTTTTAAGTTTTTAAACAAAAATAGTGTAAACAAATAATAAGTTCATATAAACAATTAATTAATATTATTTTCCTTTTTATGTCCAAGAAATAAAAAAATTAAACGAAAATAATTTTCCTTTTTTATAAAATTATGAACAAATATAATTATAATATTTATTTAATAGTATTTTTCCTTTTTAAGGTTTATACAAAATAATTGTTAACGAAAAAAATTATATACTAATAATTATTTAATAGTAAGCTTCCTTTTTAAAAATAATCTTATTATATAAAGCTTGGTTCTTCAAATTACTAATTAATATGATCGCGACACATGACAATTGTATATTTAGGATTATGACATGTGTTAAGTAATAATTTTTATATAAATAGTTAATTAAAAGTATTTTTCCTTTTAAGTTTTAAACAAAATAGTGTAAACAAATAATAAGTTCATATAAACAATTATTTAATATTATTTTCCTTTTTATGTCCAAGAAATAAAAAAATTAAACAAAAATAATTTCCCTTTTTTAAAAAATTATGAACAAATATAATTATAATATTTATTTAATATTATTTTTCCTTTTTAAGGTTTATACAAAATAATTGTCCACGAAAAAAATTATATACTAATAATTATTTAATAGTAAGCTTCCTTTTTAAAAATAATAAAAATAAAATTCTATAAGCTATATGAAAATAATTTTCCTTTTCTAAAAATACTAATTCACAAATTGAACTTTAAAAGACTATTTTGTAAGACTGTTTATTATGTTAGAATTTGTTTCAAATGGAACACATTCTATTTTATAAATATATTTTTATTTACAATTTAAATCTCAGGTTTTTATAATTCGTTTAGAAAAATTTTAAACTACTATTTCTTTCATAGTTCTGTTTTTCATGATTTTTTAAAAAAGCAAAATTAGAATTTATTAAAGAGGAAAATGTACAAAATTACCATTTTTTATATTATATATTGTTAAAAATATTTGATAGTAATTTTAATTTTTTGATTGTGATATGTGTCAATAAATTTTTAAAATTGTATGTGTTAAAATATGATACAATTTTTTGTAAGGATTTTTTATTATATAAAGTTTGGTTCTTCAAAGTTAGTAATTAACATGATTGTGACACATGAAAATTTTATATTTAAGATTGTTACATGTGTTAAACAAAATCTTATTATAAACAATTATTTAATAGTAATTTTCTTTTTTTTGTTAGTAATTAACATAATTGTGACACATGGCAATTTTATATTTAAGATTATAATATGTGTTAGATAAAATCTTATTTTAAATAATTATTTAATAGTATTTTCCCTTTTTTGAAAAAGTATTGTAAATAAAAAAAATTACCATATAAATAGTAAATTAATAGTAATTCCTTTTTTAAATCCAAAATGAAAATTGTAAAAGCTATATGAAAATAATTTTTCTTTCCAAAAATTCTAATTTTCCTTTTTGTGTTAAATAAAAATTTTCATATAAATAATTATTTAATAGTATTTTTCCTTTTTTGTGAAAAATTTTGTAAACAAAAAAATTTCCATAAAAATGTAAAATAATAATAAATTCCTTTTATTATCCAAAATGAAAATTGTAAAAGCTATATGAAAATAATTTTTCCTTTCAAAAAATTCTAATTTTCCTTTTTAAAAAAATCGTGAACAAATAGAATTATAAAATAAAAATAATATTTAATAAGATTAATGTTTTTTACACATTTATAATTAATTAATAGTAATTTTCTTTTTTTCTGCGAAACAAATTATTGTAAATAAAAAACATTTCCATAAAATAGTAAATTGATTGTAATTTTCCTTTATAAATCTAAAATGAAAATAGTAAAATCTATATGAACAATAATTTTCCTTTTTTAAGAAAATCATGAAAAAAGAATTATAAAAGAAAAAATTGTAGTTAAATAATATTTAAAACGGATGATAAAATCCTAATAATACACCAAACTCTTTAATAATAAATCTATGATTTAGCTAAAATCATAGATTACTTTTGTTTTATCCTAATCAAAAATGTAAAAGAGTATTTAATATTATTTTTTATTGTAAATAAAAAGGATATTTATAAAATAGAACATTTTTCCTTTTTTAAAAAACAATTCAAGCAAAATAAATTTTTAAAAGCTTATTTAATAAATCATTAGATTAATACATAAGAAAATGTATAATGTTATAATTTACTTGATTGATGTTATTGACTTTCAATTTTTCTTATTTTAGGTTGGGTTTAATTCAAAAATTTAGGTATGATGTTTTTTCTAATCCAAGTAGAAAATTGATAACAATTCATCTATGTGCCATTATTATAAAATACAAATTTTAACTTGAACTTATGCATGAAAATTATTTTTAGTTATAAAATAAATCTTACAAAATATATGCAAATCAATCATAAAACTATAATAAAATGATTATTATTTATGTTTTTATTAAATTAAAACATCAAACAAAACCGTTGCAACGCAACGGGCTCATATCTAGTTAATATATATAATGTTGGAATTACAGCAAAATTATAAAATTTTATTAATTTATAGAGATTATTAATTTCTTGATGTACTAATTGAACCAAAAACTCAATTTAAAACTATAAAATTATATTATTTTATAGAAATTTTTAGTGTATATTAATTTATCGATTATTAATTTAAAGAGGTTATACTGTAGTATCAAAGTTTTAATAATAATTGTCTGGAGGCTAGTACATGGTAAACGCATGCATGGATTAGGCATATTGTGCTCTTAGTTTAATCCAAATAGGAAAAATGCTTTAATTCGTGTCATTAGTATTAGTAAAAGCTGCTTGCTGTGTACGAGAAGATCAGAGCAACTTCATAGAGGGTATCTAACTTAGAGTATTTCAAAGTACAATTATGTGTATGTGTATATTATATGTGAATGTAGTTGCGGGGTTATAAACTTTAGGGAAACGGATCCAAAGTATCTAAATTAGAGATTCAAGAAAAAAAAAATCAATAATGCAGTTTTCCATAATATATTTCATTAACCGGTGACGGGTTTGAGTTAGAAAAGTCATGTATTGCGTTCAAGCATAACGCTATGTTTCTTCTTTGGACATCATACCCCTCTGTTTACATTCATTCCGAAGTTCTCTCATTGCTATTTTAATATCTTCAAAATGTTAAAAGTAATTAAATAGTACTTTAATAAATTTGCTGTGCTTTTGCTTCAAGGATATTAAAGTGGTCGGTGGGACTATGGTATATGAAAATATCTGTATGGACTAGATATTTTCCCTTTCGAATCTAAATAATTCATTAGATCGAGAAGTTGATCATAAAATCTGGTCTTTGGCCCATCGTTAATGTAAATCATTATCTTACAAATCTAACACTAATGCTGATTTCTATAGTATAGATCGCTGATATACTCATCCCCTTGGACTTATTTAAAGCCTTTATTTAACAGCTTAACTATCGAAGATTCAGTTTACGTATTTGCTTGTTGTTAAAAGAAGATTTGCATAATGGTTTCCTATGATTTATTATGTCCCAACATTTTTATTGTGGAGATACATTTTAGTCTAAACTATGACGATTTTATTACAAAATGAACGGACAATTCTATATTTTCTACATCATGATATGTAGAATTTACTGGCATCCCTCTATGGTGGACAATTATATTGCATGTGGCTGAAACCTTTTGTAGTTTGTCCCCATTAATCTCCAGAAATTCCATTACAACCGAACCTAGATATTTTAGTGTAAATTCATTAATTAAACATTATACCAATCGCGAGATTAAGGAATCTTTTTCAGTGCATATATTTATATCCAAGTCGAATAGTAAAGCACCATATTATTAATTAGTAAAATCAATATTTATGCGAGTCGTGTTGTTTTTTCCTCTTTAATATTGAGGAGTTTCGCATTGTAAAATCTATCCAATCATATCAAGGGGAATCACTTTTGATTATAAAAATAACCACATAAAATGTTATTTTATTTTATAGTGCACTACAAAATTATATTTCTATCCGGTATTTTTCTTTAACATAACATTCAGTCAATTTTAAAAAAGGATTTCTATCCAGTAATTGAAATCCGACTTCCTTGCTTTTATTTGACTGCTTAAGATTTCAACTCTAAATCATGTAAAAGGTGACAAAGAGAATGAGTGGAAATATTGAAGTTCTTATAATTCTTTACAATTTACACTGTTTACAAAGAATATTTTTTACATATAATTTCTTTATATTTTTTTAACATTTAAGAAATAATAGACTTTGATTTTAACTCGTGATCATCATAGAAATTTTAGGAATTAATTTTGGTGAAAAACAATTTTTTGTTCTATATTACTCTAGAATAAAAAATAAGAAAGAATGAAAAGAAAATTATTCTTTAGAATGGAAACACATCTATTCTATTAAGACAGAAGTACACTTTAAAAATACCCCTTAATTTTAGTATTATTTACAATGATATGCCACTGAACATTTAATTAATTTTCTAATATTAATGCTTGTCCTTTTTCAGTTATTTAATGTGTGTTTCCTAAAAATTCTTTGTCTTTTTTTTGTTTAATTAATGTATTTTCCAAAATAAAATTCTATTAATGTGTGTTACCTTTTTTAATGATTTTTTCATCTTTTTCTGTTTTAATTAATATATTTTCTAAAATTCAAATTCGAAAATAAAAAAGTTTGGCAACAATAACTAATAAACCTAACTTATATTGTTCAATGTTTTTTTTCCTATTTTCTTATATAATGTGTGTGTGTGTCTTGGAAATAATTAATAAACATAGATTTAAATATTTAATAAAAAATATTATTTTAAATATGTAAATATAATTTTATTATTTATTAGTAATAAATAAAAATAAAAGTCACATTACAATAATCATTTATATAATATATAATATATTATGTCACATATATTTTTCATATAAATAATACGACAATGTAAGTTCAGTATGAAAAAAATGTGAAAATATAAATATATAACACCATATATTTTTACAAATATATCCAACAATTTTATCATACATTATCATAAATTTTGATCCATAAAAAATATCATATTGGGTATATTCTAAAAGTATGGATTATTACAATTGATGGGTTGTAAAACAAAAATAAAATTACTCCAATATAAATTATAAATTATTTTGTTTCAAAATGTCATATAAACAATTATCGGAATAAATTTTGAAAAAAATATATATTATCAACTTATACAGATAAATAATTATTACAAATTTAAGATCACATTCCTAGCTTTTTTAACTAATTAAAAATTTTCAAAAAAAAAAATCTATTTTTGGAAACTTTTCTAACATGATTTAAAATATTTCACAGTGCAATACACCTTATCTATTTTGAAAACTATTGATACAACTATATAAAATTAAATATTCTATGGAAAAATTGTCTATATATTTTTATTTTTCTCAAATGTTATAACTAATGTATCAATTTTTAATAATCATAACTAACTCAAATATTTGTATATGTTTTTTACTTTTAGTTCAGAAATTTAATTTTCTAGATATTTTTATACATAAATCTAATTATACAAATGTTTGATTTGTTTATATGATGTCCAATAAATATTATTCATATAATTTACTGTAGAAACGTAAAAAATTATTCGATGTAATTAAAGGACATTGTTATTTTTAAATATATTAATATTAGTACAAACCATGTATAGTATTTAATATAAAAAAAAAAAAATGAAAACTGATATCCGCCCGGTCGAGCGGGATCAAAAAT
The DNA here is from genome assembly GCF_000801105.2 of Raphanus sativus. NCBI lineage: Eukaryota > Viridiplantae > Streptophyta > Magnoliopsida > Brassicales > Brassicaceae > Raphanus > Raphanus sativus. The sequence goes on along the minus strand of NW_026615436.1, from coordinate 57,127 downwards.
CTAGTAGAAATATTAAAGAACACATTGAATTTTTTGCCACAATGTTAGATCCTATAATTATTTTTTATCAATTAGGAGAAAAATATATTTTCTTCTTTATTATTTTTCTTCTTATTCCGTGGTAACCAGTTAAAAACTGTAGACAAATATCAAAGATGATATATGCTGCATAATCTCTCTTTCTTTTTATTAAATACTTATACTATACGCTCTACTCGTTCTAACTAAAATGATTAATTTTCATTTGTTTACATATGTTAAAATGTATTGTAATATATTATTTTGATTAGTCAATTTTTAATTAAATTAATCAATAACATTTTAATAAATTTACTTTGTTTTTAATATGCAGTTTATTACTATAAAATAATAAGAAATTTATAAAGAACAAAAAAAAATTGTGAGTATTTTTCAAACATTTATCTTTATAGAAAGGATGTAGAACTCATGGCAACAGCCAACAGGGAACAATTATTTTTCCCCAATCACCCATCTTTTCTAATTAATATTGTGTCAATTTTAACTAATTACTAATCGATTATACAAAATCTTTCCTTTACTTAGCTGACAATAAATCAATAATGTTTCATAAATGCGCCTAAGTAATGTTTCCTTTAGTGCATCAATAAAGGAAAATTTAAAGGCACCTTTTTGTCCTTTACCAATTAATCAAAAGAAAAAAACCCTTATGTTTGGGTTCATCACCTGACTTCAACTCAAAGAGGCAAATCTTGTTCTACCTCACTCACATACTCATTTTTTACGTCCCTCGCGTATTATTATACACGATTATTACGATTGGCGTAAGAGCAAGAGTAATTAGCCCTGGGGTTAAAATATACATGAAATCAGATGTGCCTAAACAAAGCATACATTCAAATTATATTGAAACCCAAAGCGGTCGTTTAACCCATATAGCTGGCTAACCTTAGTACGTTTAGAAAAACATATTTAACCAACCTTAAATCACTAGGTGTTTTGCCCGCACTTGCGGACTTAAAATTTTTAAAAATTTATAAATATTAATTACCATTAGAATAATATTTCAAAATTTTATAAATTTTCAAAAATCATTAGCATAAATTGTTTTCATGCTTTTGGCAGCACAAAAAACTTTACTTATATAAAGCATGAGAAAAAAATTCAGATATCTAGAATAGTTTTCCTTGTGTTAGCACTTATTTGTATAGTTAATCACTTACGGATAATGAAATAATGAACCAACAATATAAAAATCTGGATGCACCAAATATACATATCTTATAATCAATTAATATTTAGTATCTATACCAAAAATGAGCCTTTAATAAAAAAACACCAAAATGAGAATCAACCAATATATATCCAAAAGTTAAATAATCATAAAAATATGATATATCCTGAATAAGATGATTTAATATTGTGATTGTCTTAAATCACATGTTTAATTAAAATATAAAATAAGTAAAATTATTAACTATATTTATTAAGCATATGATAAATAAGTAAAATTACCTAAACCAATGAAAATATGACAAAATAAGCAAAATTACTTAAAATTTACTTAAAACATCAAAATAAGAATCAACCAGCATATATCAAAAATAATTATAAATAAGATGATATATACTAAATAAGATGTTATAATATTGTGATTATCTTAAATCACATGTTTAATTAAAATTATTAAAAATAAGCAAAGTTATTAATTATAATTATTAAGCATATAATAAATAAATAAAATTACCTAAAACTATTGAAAACATGACAAATAAGCAAAATTAACTTAAAAATCATGGAATACATGACAACTAAGTAAATTTACTTCTCAAATAATGTTTAATTAAAATTATTAAAAATAAGCAAAACTACTAATTATAATTATTAAGCATATAATAAATAAATAAAATTACCTAAAACTATTGAAAACATGACAAATAAGCAAAATTAACTAAAATCATGGAATACATGACAACTAAGCAAATTTACTTCTCAAATAATAGTATAGATCGGTCATGTGGAAAATTAAAGTATGCATATTTGATTGTATATTACTCCTAGATCGTATTGGCAATTCATTTCATGAATAAAATGTGATCAATTAACAAACCAACAAAACTATTTGTTATAAATGACATTTGTTGCTGCATCGAAACACATAAATATTGATTAAACTAGTTAACATTGAATTTGGTAAAATAAAATAGTTGAACAATTGAAAAATAAATATTTTAGTCATTTCCCCATTTATTTAGTATTATTTTGGGTTTTTTTCTTTATTTACTATTTTATCATAGTAATTTTGGTGTTATCTAACTCATTTGCCTAATCTCAATGAAGTGATCTAAGAAGAAAAAATATCATATGTGTGGAGAGACATGTATTAAGAGTCTTTCAAACCTCCTATTAATAGAAACGTACATGGAAAAACAAAATTCACTGAGCCAATAAATCAGTACTACAGTATTATTTATTTCAGTAAAGAAAATAAACGACATTACATACCATTTTAGTAAAATGTTTTTTTCTCCAAGTTCAACACCGTCGAAGACCTTTCGGATTTTGATAAAACAGGTTTTACCTTCACATGAAAATAGTCGCCTTTAATATAAAGTTTTTGTCAATGACCATATCTTACCCTTTTTTTGTAGAAAACCATATCTTGCCCTTTCGTAATATAAAGTTTTTATATGACCAATGAATGTAAAAGATAGAGGAGCTGCAGGAGAAATCGCCATCGATTGATACGATGACGTCACGGGGTAATTGAATCCTTTCTCCAAACTTTTTGGCAAACCATGTCCATCGTGAATCATGACGTTGGACTATATCTCATGCAGATATTAAATATTATATGATACGAGACAACACAAAATAAATGGAACATGCATGAAGAGCACGTCGGCTTTATCTCTAGAGGCCCTATATAAAAGGAGAAATTGTAAAGATAGATTCAATAGGATATGATATGATTGGCCGATTTTGTTATTGCAATTACATAAATACCACATCTGTAAGAAATAAATAACCTAATTTAACATCTATAAATTTTCTTTTTGATGTTTACAAGTTCATGCTTCTAGTTTCTTTTATACGTATATGAATTTGAATGAGCAATTTCATATTCTTTTATAATGTAAAACCAGAGTTAAATATTACAATAACTAGAATTTGATCCGTGAGACCGTTCGAATATTGGTTTTTATATTTTCATACATTGTTATTTATTTTTAATGATTAGTGTTATATTTTATATATATTGTTATATAATTAATTGTGTTCAAAAGACCACTGTATTGGATAATATATGGTTTTTTTTGGTACACAATAGAATCTATTTTAGATACATTGATTATTTGAATTTTTTTAGATTCTTATACATCAGAACCATATTTATTCAGATCCGGAAGGATCTAACTCGAAACCCATCCAAAAATGTATAATATCTGAAAGGGGCCTAATTTCAAAATCTAAAAAATTTGATACCCAAAAAGGTAAAAAATATTTGAATGTTTACCTTAATGTTCATGTCTAACTGATTCATTAAGCATATAAAAAAATCTGTGAAAAGTTCTGAATTCTGGTAACGAAGAAATTCATTTAAAATAAATAATTTATGTTTTGTAATTCAATAATAAATATTATCAAATTATTTGGACTAAACAATAAATGAAGTAGTTAGATTGTGTTGGAAAAGAAAAATGAAAGATGTAGAAAACATTAACATTTAGAAAGTATTATTTATACTTTTGTTTTAATAAGATAAATACATATATCATAAAATTAATTAAAATATATCAATTTTCAAATAAGATCAAAACTAATTTGGAATCTGCACCCTATACAATTTTATTTCCCTAGCAATTAATTATCAAATTTACAAAGAAACGCATTTGGTTTTAAAGAAACGTTTAAAAATGTTTTTTAATGGCAGATAAGGTTTACGTGTAACGTACCAAATTGTTTCTAATTATTGAAGGCTTTATTGGACAATATATGAGTGATGCTTCCACTCCCATATAAAAGAAGAACATGATAATAACAATACTTTGTGTGATTTTTTGTCTCTTTTTCTTTCATTTTTTATGAACAAAATTGTTTCTCATTTCCATTTTTTAACACACAACTAGGAACAATGACGTTGGTCTTCCCAAAAATCTGTTAGAACAAAAAAAAAAAAAAAAATCTGTTAGAAACATTTGGCAACTTGTTAGTTGTATCAGGAGTGTGAGAGTGCGTGTTAAATATACCGTATATCCCATTATCATCTTGCTTATTAAAAAATATTATAACTCGAAAATTATTATATATGAAGATTATCTCCCATCCACTATTAGGCAAAACGTTAAAGTAAAGTTCCTTCATTTGGGTTTAGTACAGCTGGCCTGTGTTTCTTTGGTGCACCAACATTTTCCCTCTTTTTCAAATATTTAAACATTTTGGGTTTTTATTTAAATAAATTATATGTTAAGATTATCTGCTCAAATTTATATAAGAAATATATATATTAATAATACCGGTTCTGATGGTAAGAAAGAAATAACAAACCAATGGAATGTATTAGGCCATCCATACATTAGACAAACTTATATACACTTTCCTTGGTGGTTCAAGCATGTATATGCAGCCCCTCTCTCAGATTTTAGAGATATTCATGATTCGTTCTGTTTCGTTCAGAATAATCAATTTTTCAATCTGATTCGATCCATAGCTATCTGGATATTCGGTGTCTGGATATCCATTTTTTTAGATTATTAATTGGATATCCGATTCAATCTGTGAAAATAAATAAAATTTAAAAATTAATAATAAATAATAAATATTTATTCAATATAATAAATATTACTTTTCAAAATTATAATAAATAATTTAATAAATTTAGTAATTAAAATACTGTAAACCTTATATACAATATAATATTTATACAGTCTATATATAATTCTGTAAGATATCATAATATATATATATATATATATATATATATATAATAACGGATCAGATGAGATCCACTTCTAAAGTTTTAATATTTATTTTTTATTTTTGTTTCTTACAGATATTGCATATTAATATTTGATTCGTAAAATTACAGATATCCATGTTTTCGGTTCGAATCAAAACGGATAACGAATCGAATCAAAATGTAAGGATATGTTGCAGAGGCAGAATCTATAGTATTTATTCAGTGACTGTGTTTTGGTGTTAACAATGGCATATCCTAATTCATAGAAATCCTATTCAGCAGTTATATATAGAGGGAGAAAAAAACCTCTTTTTCCGCAGTCACTCTCCATCTTCTCCTAGATAATTAGACTACTACAATTACATATTATTTTACAAAGCTGGAAACTGAAGTGAAGAGTATGCATGTTTGCTGTTTCTTTGCACAAAAGCTTACCTTAACATGACTAAATATAGATGTGTTAAAGATAGGAGCATCTGGTTCTATGGTGTAGTGGTTAGCACTCTGGACTTTGAATCCAGCGACCTGGGTTCGACTCCCGGTAGGACCTCTATTTTTGGCTTTAACAATTTTGTTCGAAGATTCTAAGCTATATTATAAGTTCGTAACAAAATCTATTACATTTGGGCCTTGTGTTATTATTCGGTCCAATAATGTTAATTACCCGTAGCAGATCCGATCCTTTTCTTTGGGGTTGGGGGTACTTGAAAATGTTTAGCAAAGTCAATATCCACGGATGCTGCCCTGAGGGATGACAGGAAACATGTCATACACCTGTACTTGGTGCTCCTGTTGGTTATGTAAATAATGTATCTAGAATGACTCAACATCTACAAAACAAAGGTCGTCATATTTGATGACATAAAAGACATGGCCAATGCCAAGATGCTGATCACAAGCATAAAGAGTCATCATATATATATTCCTAAACACTATTATCCTCCATTCATGTTTCTTGTTCTAGTTCAGTCAAAACACCTTGAAGTATTATTACATCTTAAGTCTGACTTAAACCCAACAAAAAAGAAGAAGCTAAAAGTCTAACCACTTCTGATAATAAACACATGTTGTAGGAGAGATAACCCCATCAGGTGTACAAAGCCCTATATGTGGACAACCCCCACAAGGCATAGAAGCAAAAGCTCCATCTCTAGCTTCACCTCCACCAGATTTTTTACCGATCAGTTTATAGCAAACTTCACCGATTCTCATAGCGGAATGCTCACTCGACACATTGCTCTTCACCTCCATGATAACATTATCCAAAACCAAGTTATCGAGTATCTCCTTAGTCTGCTCTCTACTCAACTCCTTTTCCAAACATAAACATATAACATCAAGAGGAACAACCTTTTGCTTAGCTCTCTGAAGTATCTCGACACAAATCTCCTTGAGACCTTCGATCTTGGCTACGTCAAGAGCTCCATCGACGTACCAGTCCCCGCCTTGTAGCTCCTTACAAGGCTCGAACTCCACAGCAAGCAAGTGTTTGGTCCCTTTGTTTTCTTTGATGAGCTTGCTCTTCTTGAGAGAAGTGGTGGCTTTTTTTACGAGGGTTTGTTGGATGCTTGTCGCTGCTGCAATCTCGTATATAGTTGCACCCATGCCTTGCTTGCTACGGATAAAACCTAGGATCTTCTTCTCGTCTTCGTTTATACCACCTGACGATGATCTCGGAGCAGCAGGGCGTCTTCGTGTACTCATCTTTTCTAATCACACTGAAAACACACACACACACACGGATAAAATTTATAGACTCACTCAAGATACAACAGCGTTTTGAGGGAAGATCAGATTCAGTTTACCTCGAGGCTAGTTTCTTGGAGATGAAAACAATAATTAATCTATTCGGAGAATTGGGATTTTATGAAGCGATAATTGTGCGAGGAGGAGCCAGGAGAAGGAAGAAGCAGTCAGTAGCTGGAATGCGAAGGTAAGCGAAAAGGAAACCCTTATATAGAAGAAAATAGGGTTTAGATAATAATTAAAGAAACAATCGAGGAATTGAGAAATAAATATTAAGGACTTTCTTACAGTTTTAGGCTTATCTTATTTCTGAAAAATAATTTATAATGAATTTATTGTTCCTTGAATTTTCTACTAATTAGGGTGGTTTTTTTTTGTCAATTATTAATAATATATAAAATTCTATTATAGTTTTCTCATTTTCTTAAGTTTGATTTTTTTTACGAAGAGATTATTTTTCTTTAATTATGACGAATAACAATTTGAATATTTTTTTCTCTGTTTAATTTTTAATATATTTATTCATCGTTTTATTTATTTATTTGTTTCGTTTATCAAACACAGTCACTAATCGAAGTTTTTAAGTTTAAAATATCACTCTTTCTTTTAAAGCCAAAAATATTTTAAGAAACTAAAACCAAATCACATAATTTCGATGCATCGATAAAAAAAAATATTTTCGTTAGGATGGATCATGGATATAGTCCAAAGAAATGAGTTAATCCAGCTGCCAAATCTTCGAGGCTGGAACAGTTTCCAAAATATCCTCACCAAGATTCAACATTTAACATTGACGTTGGCATCTTAGTGATGATTTTTTGCAACTACTTCAGTTCAATGAGTTGGCTACTAGATTAGTTCATGTCTGGAGAGGATGACATGTGACTTGCTGCAATCCAACATGCTCGATCGGTTTAGCAAAAAAAAAAAAAAAAAAAAAACATACTCGATCTCTTCACATGAAATATAATTTCATCAAGATCCAACATAAGATAAGAGCCATTTGAGTACTAGCAGCGCTGCACGTACATAAATGGAAGATCAAGGTCCTTATGTTTCCCTTGCTAAGACTGGTTAGTTTCAGGATCCAAGTTCTTAGCAAGGGAAACACAAGATCCTTGATCTCCAGTTCAACTTGTTTCTCAAAGATGACATGATAACTTACACGGCAGTAAGGTAAAATTAAATTTCCTAGTCACTAGCTATATCTCATTCTTCATAAGTCATAACAGCTTGGAACAGATGAGGAAAACGGGTTTTTATATACATTTTGCCTGCCGGGTTTTATCCAATGATATTGTTAGTGACTAGGTTTTTGCATAATTGTATGCAAGTTCCATTGTATACCGTTGTTATCCAGTGGCATACAATTCTGCAAAACCAAGAATCACTAACAATGTCAAGCATCCTGCACCCGGATTTTGTCTTCGAAGCGATCGTTATAAACTGAAGAGTTTCAGAGTGCTCAAACTAAGTAATGCGTGACACTCTGCAGCTGCTCCTGAACCTCAGAGTCCTCAGCCTCAGGTGCATTGCCATAAACCAAGATGCGCTCATTAGATAAACTAAAAAGTCTCGAATTTCTCAAGTCTCAGCATCTCTCATTCTTACCTCATGGACCTGATAAGGAGTAAGCCAAAAAAAAAAGAACAAGAACAAAAGATGGATAACGAAGGTTTTCTTTTTCGTTAATCATTAAACATAAGCCTAGTTTAAGAGAAATAGCAATTTTATTATTATAAATGTTATTTTACGTTTTATTGTAAGAAAAACTATATTGTTACGAAACTTAAATTGGGGAACATAGGAATCTATACTATTATTTGCGAAGTAAAATTTGGATTCGAGCTCTCACGTTAAAAGTTAGAGTGGTTAATATCGTTTATACCCTTAATGAATAATATATATAATTAACTCCAAAATAAAAACGAATTTAAATGATTAAAAATAATAATAACAATAATAGAAGAATTATCTGAAACCTAATATATATTAAAAATGATATAAACACATATATATATTGTGTTGTTATCTGAAATTATCTTTTAATAATAAATTAACTAAAATAAAACAGAAAACACATAACTAAAGATTAATCAAGAAAAATTATCAATTTATATAACTGAAAAGAGAACATTTAGTTTATAATACTATATTCAAAGCGATTTTCTTTCTCTCACGTTAAAAGTTATAGCGTTTAAAATCTTCATTATCCTTAATACATAATTAAATTAGATTTATTAATATAGAATTACTCACAAATTTAAAACGAATTTCATTAATTTGATTCTCATCATTATCTACAAAATTATATATTATGTGATCCAATAATATTTACATCAAAATATTTTTAAAATAAATATAAATCCATGTATATAGTTTTATGAATACATGAATATTTTCAAATTTTTTACATAATAAATATTTTTTATTAAAATAAACTTTATTGTATATAAAATTAATATTAATTAATTATTAAATATATCAAAGACATGAAAATAATTTATTTTAATGGTTCTCGAATTAATAATATATTTATTTAGTAATTTGTAAAATTATTAAGCCCGCAACTGCGGGCAAAACACCTAGTTAATTATATAAATTGACATATGTAATCATGTCATTTTAACTTCATAAACTTTTGTGAACTATCAAACACCAAATACTTCAATTCAAATATATTTACTAAAAACCCAACAAGAGAAAAACAATATTAATATGCTGATAAATATTATTTATTGTTCCATCACCTTTCATTTATAAATTTTGTACGTTTCTTATGCAGAAAAGGTGTATGTATAGTATACAACTTTTTCATTTAATTGCAACTTTTTAATGGGATGTTTAGATTGTCTTCGCACACTAGTTGGTGAATTTTATATTGTAGGTATAGCTATTTGTTTTTTGTAGGTAGCTATTCAAACCAATGGTTTTGGAGAAACATTAATTATGGGCATTAAATTAAAGAGATCGAATAGAGTCCTTCAAGTATAGTAGGTCCAGGAATGTAGCTCAAGTGTCTTGAAGACGTGAGGCTGAGAAGCAATGACGAGACATAAAAGGGAGGACAATGACCAAAGGTGGTACTTAGCACACGTATGACCACTCCTCACTTTTCTGTCCACAAGAAATTTCATTTTCTTCCCCCCATAATTTTTTTCAAGTTTTCCTCCGACTAATCTTCTTCTTTACCGATTCGTAAGAACATAGTAAGTCGATAGCATATGGTCTTAGAGTACGCTATTGATTAATATACTGACTCCGTGACAAAAAGTAAAACCTAACGCAATCTCAGAGTTTAAACTCTAACGTGTATGAATGAACGTCCCTTCTGCCTTGGCCTACTACGAACCTATCAGTTTCCATGTTTGGCTATATAAGTAGCCACGACGACGAGCTTTCACATTTTTACCTGAAGTGGTATTAAATGGGACCTTCTCTGACATATAGTCTACGAGTGGATAAAATAGAAGTACGTGGAATGGTAACTACAGCCATTTTTACCGGTGGAACAAAAAAACAATATTAAAATGAATAAATATCTTTTTATTATAATGTTTTGAAATTTGTAGTTGAATGGGATTGGTTTTCGATTGGTTCGAATCCCCCAAAACAACAGTCATTCTCTGTTTTCATATGAACACTCTTCATCATCATCCTCAAAAGCAGGAACAAGAAGAACAAGAAAAAGAAGGAGAAGCGAGACACGAATGGGATCTTTCTCTCTCCACCGTCGTCTCTTCTTCCTCCTCCTCTGCCTCAGACGTTGTCGGAGCTATTGAGTTCGACCCGACTGATAACATCCTCGCTACCGCTGGAATCTCTAGAAAGATTCGTGTTTACGGCCTCACTTCTCTCTTACGGACCACCTCCGGAGTTAGCTTCGTCGATCAAGCCACCGCCTGCGAGTATTACATATGCACTCCGGCGAAGCTCAGTAGTCTCAGGTGGAGACCCGGGTCGTGCGGTCGGGTTATCGGGTCGGGTGATTACGACGGCGTTGTGACGGAGTACGATCTCGAGAAGAGGACGCCGGTTTTCGAGCGGGACGAGCACGGAGGCCGCCGCGTATGGAGCGTGGATTACACTCGCCACGGTGTGGGAGCGTCGGGATCAGACGACGGGACCATGCAGGTGTGGGATCCGAGATGTCCGCCGGAGGAATCCGTCGGCCTTGTCCGGCCGGCGGGGAGTTGCCGGAGTGCCGTTTGCTGCGTCGAGTTTGATCCCTCCGGCGGACCCGCGGTGGCTGTCGGTTGCGCTGATCGGAGAGGGTACGTGTACGATATGAGGAAACTCGTTGACCCGGCGTTGACTTTGCAAGGACACACGAAAACGGTGTCGTATGTGAGGTTTCTCGACGGTGGTACGGTGGTGACGGCGGGTACGGACGGTTGTCTGAAGCTGTGGAGCGTGGAGGACGGGCGCGTGATTCGGACATACGAGGGGCACGTGAACAACCGGAACTTCGTGGGGTTGTCTGTTTGGAGAAACGGCGCGCTGTTCGGGTGCGGATCGGAGAATAACAGGGTGTTCGTGTACGATAGGAGGTGGAGGAAGCCGGTTTGGGTAGACGGGTTTGAACCGGTTGGTATGACTTCTGGTTCGGATAAGCGGTTCGTGAGTAGCGTCTGCTGGAGGCAATCGGGTGTGGACCAGTGCACACTAGTGGCTGGGGGATCTGATGGAGTGTTGCAGGTTTACGTGGGCAAAAGAAAGCCATAATACTGTTCTTGTTAATTTTATAATTACTATATCCTTTTTTATGATTTATGATGATGTTTTTTTTTGACTAAAATTTATGATGATGTTTCTTCTTATTTTTTTTTTAGATTTACTTTCCTGCCCGAGATTGATTTTTGCTGCACTTGTGAGAGCGTTCGATCTGTCTTGTTTTTATTTATAAAGGATTTTTACTTGTTATGTGTTTCTAATGAAATATCTAGCTAGTTTTTTGGTGTTTCTAACCAGAAAATTTGAGTATTTGATGCGTAAGTTTTCATATTCTTATACGATAATGCATACACATAAGTATTCATGTCTGAGAAATAAGTTTCTTTTATGCATACACATTGCCTTCGGTAATGCGCCTTACGAATTTTGGTAGCCGTGACCTGTGAATCCGTGATACATCTTTTATAGGTGGAATCTATGATCTATCTATCTAGAATCTATAACCGCGAGAAATTATTTAATGGTAATCATGGACCTTGACAATGGAACAAACATTAGCAGGCGATACTAAAATTAGCAATGCCAAAAGGGAAACTTGGTAAAAGAGATTCGTGGGTTGTTCGAAACAACTTGTTTATATGATAAAGCCTAGAATATGACCTTTGGAAATCTATACTATTAAAGTACAAGCACATTTGGATTTTTACTTTTTTTACCCCTATTAAAGAGGCTTTCTTTTGTATTCATTAATGACATTTTGAACATTTTGCATTGGTTTCTTTTTTAATTGTTTTTGGTTTGTCATTAACCACCGGTTTTCTAATTCAATTTTGGTATGTGATTATTCCGTGTTTGATACTGCATCATTTTAATATTTTTCCAACCGAACATGTTTGAAACTGCATCGTTTTTTCTCAAACTGTTTAATGGTTTGGTTTTAAACCGCTTTCTCCTAAATATAATCTCAACTATCTAACAAAAATTATTTATAAAAAATAAAAATTGTTTATTGGTTCAACCAGTGGTTCAACCGGTAACTAGATTTCGATTTTAGTAGTTTTTATTGGATTTTTAAATTTTGTTTTTTTTTCAAACCCGAACTGAATTTATCTTTGATCAACCGGTAATCCGTTCAACCGCAGGTCTCAATCGAATTTCAAAACTATAAAACTGTTATATTGATTTATATTTAAAATATCTAATTCAAAATTAAAAACCTAAAAATACATGTATAATATAGTTTTACCGAACATAAATCTGGATATAAAATATATATATATGAGACGGATTATATAAATACATATACAAAACGGATTATATAAATGTGATTATATAAAATTTTCACCAAACATAAACCCGCGCTTTGAAAGCGCAGGTCAAAATCTAGTAATTTGTTACAATCTATAACTTGTTTTTCAAGATAAAGTCTAGTCATATGAGCATTGGAAGTAATCTGTTATACTCTTCTATATCATCATATCACACATAAACATGCGATGGTCTTAAACCCAAGTGGAGGGTATATCACACACACACAGCCACTTATCATAAATAACTAATCTTGATTTATTGCATAAGGTTTTCTGATCAAGTAGACAAAATGTAGTTGATTTCTAGAGATACCGAAGATAAAAAAAAGATGAAAGTAGTCATTTCAGATTCCAAAATCAAAACCAAGCAAAAGTAACAACAATACTTCAAAAAAAGCTCTTACATTCCAGTGAATGCCTTCTTAGCAAAGGCGGATGCGCCCGCTGGGATCACCTTCAGCACATTGAACCTCACCGTCTTCGACAAGGGCCTGCACTGGCCAATGATGACATGATCACCTTCTTTGACACGGAAGCAGGGCGAGACGTGAGCAGGGATGTTGGAGTGTCTCTTCTCATACCTGATCAAAAATAATTTAAAAAGCAGATGTTATAAAAATCTTTCTAGGGTTAATCATGTAACACTCGCAGTGACCGTACCTCTGATACTTCTTCACGAAGTGGAGGTAGTTCCTGCGAACGATGATGGTTCTCTGCATCTTAGCACTGTGGCAAGTACCAGCTAAGATACGTCCTCTTACAGAGACGGTTCCAGTGAATGGACATTTCCTATCAATGTAAGTTCCTGTTCCACATTAAGAAAAACATGTCTGAATCTGACTGAACTATCGGCTCTGTACGAGTTATAGAGTTTCAAGAAAAGAAAAACAAACCTTCAATGGCTTCACGGGGAGTCTTGAAGCCCAAACCAATGTTCTTCGAGAAACGGTTTCCGCCTTTGCCAGGTCTCTTTCCTTTCCCTGATGTCTTGGAGCTTAGGAAGACCTTGGGTTGCTTAAGAAAAGCCTTCTCAGTCTGCAAGAGATATATAGAAGAAGAAGATGAGATTTAACTGTGTTGTTAGAGTGTAGAAATGAGTATTTGAGAACCTGTTCAGCCATGGCTACCGGTTGCTGCTGCTGCTCTCTGTTGAGGAATGTTAAAAGAGATGCGAGAGGCGAGGCAGCGACTGATAAACTGAAAGTAACAAAGCTCCGGACAAAACCCTAGTTTCGAAGAGCTCTCTTTAGCTGGGTTTGGGCCGTCTGTCCAATGGGCCTTAAGTTACATATTAATATTAAAAATCGTCAACGTGAAAATATATTTTGTTTGGGCTTGAGATTTGGAGCATGTTAAATTGAATTTCTATAAATAACACATAAAGAAAATTACAGTATGAGCCATGTTCTCTTAGACCCTGTCAAGTTTCGACCATTCTTTTTTTTCAAAATTGTAGTTGAATCAAGGTCGGATCTGGACAGTCTAGTGGTTTGCCCCTAAAATTTGTAGAATTTATATATAAGCATAAGTTTCCGAATTATGCAAAAAAAAATTATTCTTTTACCAAAATTCTTGATAAATGTTTATAACCTCCAAAATCTCAGATCAGATCATGAATTTACGGTTGTTACAAGTGTCCACAAATCTTACTATTGCCAACTGCTAAATAACAACCAATGAACCATTGTATTTCTCTAATTATGGTCACGTAGTGACTTGTTAGTGGCTAATTACCATTGCCACAACATACAAGTTTTGGTAGCTATCTCGAGTGACTTTAAAGAAAAATTTTGCAATTGTGTTTTGTATTAAGCAAAAAAAAATTGTGTTTTGTATTAAGTTGTCTCGTAACCATAATCCTGCAAATATCCGAAACTAAGCAATAAATAATATCAAATCAATGTATTACGGGACCCTCTTTCCTGTTTTTCTGCCTATGATCCAACCACTGACCTCCGCACTTACGATAGGAAACGATCATACGACCATACATTGCGCTATAAAAGAAACTAAATATATCGTTGCACGTACCACACAATTCATAGAGATAAGGAAAAGTACAAACTACAAGAAATTAACAAACGCACCCCAAATCAATACTATAAAATTTTTCCATAACTGTCTATGTTGCAAAATTAGACCCACACCACACATTACGCAAACTAGAAACGTATGAATGAATACCTTATTGGATGATTTTCAAATTTATAAGAAATGAAAATAAACATTTCAGAAACATCAAATACATGTTTTCCATCGATATAATTGAATCACATGAATCCAAATAGCTTTTTTGGAGCAGTTCCGTTGGCACGGTACTTGGCAGCTAATTCCTCGGCCTTGAGAACCTCTTCTCCACGTCTAGCTTCGATCATAGCTCTCTTCTCTTCTGCCTGTTTGTGAATTTGAGCTATTTTGTTCTTCATCAACTCAACATACTCGGCCTTCTTCTTCTCCAATTGTTCCTGTTGTAACAAGTTCCATGCACAATCATAAACGTCTGACAAAGATGTAAAAACTAAATAGGTAAAATATTCTGAAAAGTAAAGTTTACCTCTATTTTCTTGAGCTCAGCTTCTACAGCTGCTTTTTTGTTGTTCTCCCATGACCCAATTGAAGAAAGCTTCTTCTCAGCTCTGTATTAAACAGTTTATTCATCTTACAACAACTAGATTCTAAAGACCTTAATGATAATATTTCGGTTTAATTGCAAGAATCTAACGAGGGCTTTAGTTGTTTCAGAGACCGGTTATATATTAGAGGTAAATGTAAAGTTAGTAATTAAGATAAACAAAATGTTACTTGTTCTCCACTTTGCATTTCTCAGCTTCTTCCCAAGCTTTGATAAGTGACATCCTCTTCTCTGTCTCAACTCTAGCCAGGACAGCATCTTCACTCCCCCAAATATTTTAAGCAAGTGAAATAATTAATCAGAGCATGATTATGTAGGAAAATAAGAGACACTGGTAAACACACACCTCCATATACAACCTTTTATTATACCAACTGTCTGATTAGATACACAACCATAACTAAACGGGAGCAAAACCACCAAACTCTTTAAATATTTATTTTCAGAACCAATTAGTTACTAAATTCCGAAAACATTTTAGTTCTCGTCCAAGTTGATATAGACATACTTGATGCTGTAATTATTATCCTTTAATTTCATATTACATTAGTAGTGTAAAATCATGTTCTTGACAAAAGAAATAACAAACATGAATCTATTTCGTTTATTACCTCGATTAATCGACCCTTCCTTTTTCTCTTCTTGTACTTCTTCTGCCACAAAATGCTCTAAAATTACTCTTTTGTGTTATTAATTAATTTCTTTGGTTAAGTTTGATAAAAAAAATTCTTTGGTTAAGTTTGATAAAAAAAATTCTTTGGTTAAGTTTGGTAATTCTGTTCTTAGCCTTGCAATAATCTTGAAAAAATCAGGTATATGATCAATATATAAATAGACAATATATTTTGATCAAAAAAAAAAAAAAATAGACAATATATTTTGGCAGAGGTTTTTCAGCAAACTTATGAGTAAAAATAATTTTACTTGCGATGATGGAAATAAGAGCCTTGGGGTCCTCTAGCTTCTTCTCCACCGGCGCTGGAGATGGAAGAACTGGAGGTGGAGCCACAGGCTTCTCTTGTGGAGCAACAACCGCTGTAACAACAGCTTCCTTCGCTGGAGCTGACGGGGATGGAGATCGTTCTGACACGTTGTTAACGGTATCCGTCACCTTCTTTGGTTCTTCTTCGGCCATGTTGTATGACGTCAAAGTACGTATATAACCACTAAAGTTTATATATAAGAGTACAAAGAATCCGAAGATAATCAAGAATGATTCAGAAGTCTGGCTGTTTAACAGAAAGAGAAGAAACTGATGCGGAAATGTAGTATCATTCATTCACTGATGCACGATGTTAATGTTTATATATATAAACTTCACAGGAGACAAAAGAATCACCTGCTTCCGTGACGTCATATGAGGTTAATAAAAAGGTTAGAAAAATACTGAGAAATAAATATATGATATTTACGTTACGTAACTTATGTAGCCCCCAAAAAGGTGATTCTTTATAACTTGTAACATTTCTTTACGCGAATCTTGTTTCTTATCGAAACCGTAAAGATTTTATACTTGTCGTAAATTGTAAAGTTTATGAATGCATACTAATCATAATATATATGCTAATTTCGGAATATCATTATAATTGATGATTCTATGACGACAGAAACCAATCTGAATTAATTATTTATAGGATTGCGTTACCTGTTGAATCTTGTTTTTTTTTTTGAAACTTGTATTTGTAAAGTCACTTTATAGTGTCAAAATATAACTCTTATCTTATGGAAATAATATGTTGATTTTTTTTTAATAAAAGGTTTGAGAAAATAGATTCATTCTTTATTTTCGTGTTGCCTAAGTTGTCTACCAACCAAGTCACTCAACATTGTTTATAAATTGTATATGAATATTTTCTTGATTTGATAGGTCCTGTTGTCATAATTATTATATTCTACAAAGAAGTTCATTTACCCTCTAACCTTATCTTAACTTCGATTCCACACATAAAAATGAAATATATACAACTAATCTTTGAAAATATGACAACGGACCCAAGATTTTTCTCATATGATGGAGGGAGTTAAACTCAATACTTAGACAGAATTTCCGACCTGATCTCTGGGAAGTTAAAGCCCACTTCACAAATTTTTGGGCCACTCAATCGGTAAAAGCTATTTGCAGCCACACTCATTGAATTTGGGCCTATCTTGCTACTTGCTCAGCAGCACAGCACGTCTTTGGTTGCCTTATATTCGCAGTATATAGTGGGCAAGACATAATCTACACTTCTACAGTTTCATCATGTGACCAAATTTTATGGAGCAAATTTAATGGCGAAAACAACTATCTACATTTATCAACATATTAATGTTTGAATAAATATTCCAAGAACGTATGATTCTGTAATGTCGTGCTGCATAGTGCATAATGGCTGTTTTGTTGGAAAATGATGATTAAAAGATTCAGAACTAAAGTAGTTTACAGAATAGAGAGGTAGTTACTAAACAAGATGTAAATGTCCTTTCAAAAGGTAGATATTTCAGAATTTCTTCGGATCTGATTCTATTTTGGTCCACTTCCACTTTGATCGATTAAGTTAGCTTGACGTTATCAAAACTATAACTATAATCATTGTTCTAAAAGTTGGTCTAAACTTTTTAGAAGAGTTATAATCGAAATGATTTTTTACGATGATTCTTTAAAATCCATCTCAAATCCTCCATTTTATAAAATGTCTAGTTACCGTTACGATTTGTATTACAATAACCCAACCTTGACTAACCTAACCTTAACTGAAGTATTTTCGTTTGTTTGGTCTGGATGCAATATATTTTGGTTGTTTCCTTTAAATGTTCAACCCTTAGTTTTGTTAAAATGTGTATTGAACAATTAATTTTACATCTTAAATTATTCAATGAAACGTTTAGTTTTTATAATTTCCATTGAATTATTTACTTCTTGGGTTCTTCTTCTTTCTTTTCTTCCTTTTTCTCCTCTTTCTTTTCCTCTTTCTTTTCTTCCTTCTTCTCTTCTTTCTTCTCCTCTTTTGCCGGCCCCACCGATATCAAATCGACTTTGCCAACCTTCTTCAATTTCTTTACCACCGCAACCGCATCCATCAGACCTATCACTGTCAATTTTTGCTCCTTCATATCTGCTGCTATCGAATCAACTCCTGTTTAACAAAATAACCAAGTCATCTACCCACTATGTAGAACTACATTGTATCATCTTTGGTCAAACAAGTTAATCAGTTTTGTTATCTCACTCTCTCACTACATATTTCATTAAGGCAGATCATATACACACATCCATTACTAAGTTCCCCATAATAAGTTTTCATATAGGCCAATAAAATGATGGGCCTCTAAAACGTAGGTGACCCCCTACCATTGGTTCTTCACCGTTAAAACAATATCAACTCGTTGACAATATGTCCATATCCAAGCTCTCAAAGTCTGACGCAGTTATTCAATCGAACCAAATTTAATTTTATAATGTATTCTAGCTGAAAATGGCAGTTTAGACTGACAAAACCTAGCAGCTTAATATAGTTCCTATAAGATCTAAAAACAGATTAAATTTACCACGGAGCAATAACAAAGAATACCCACAAACTAAAATTGAATTTCAGTTGAAAATAACTAAAGAAATAAACTAGTTATAATAATCACCGAAGATATCAGCTGCAGCTTCGATGGCTTTCTGCTTGGTCTTATCATCCGTCATGGTTAAGACCTTCAACACCACTTTCTACACAAAAAAGAATGAAAGTGAAAAAAATGATTTGGGAGAAAGATAAATCATACATCGTACTCAATTTTTTTAAATAAAAATTAATGAGCAAAAACCTGAGCCATTTCGTCTGGGATCTTGGAAGAATAAGGAAGAGATTGAGATCGAGAAAGGATATGTATGATATGAAAAAGAAACAAAAAAATCTGTGGGAATAAAAGAGAGAATCGGGTATTGACAAAAACTTGTGGTGGCTTTTGGCAAAGGGTGAGACATGTGATGTTTGTTTCAGTGTGATGGACATGTCTCTACATTATTCTTACCACGCCTACTTTTCTAAAGTTGTTTCAAATTGCTTTGTTTTCGGACCAAGTAGTTGTTTTGTTTTGTCTTTTATTATTTTCAGAAAAATGTACTATATGAGAATTTGCAAGTAATTAGGAAAACAATAAGTTAAAAGCCAAGTTTTGAATTCATCCTATTCATGTATTATTTGCTGACGTAGCATGTATAACTTTCTTACATAACATCATGTGAAAAGCATGCTGATCATAATGAACATCTGATAGCACATAAATTATATACCTATGTTAATGTTTCTAAATGCATGCTATTTGTTTACCATGTGAGTGATTTTTACTTTGGCGTCGATGTTACATTTTAACAGACATCACACATACAATATAAAAATAAAATAGTTGATATGTTCATAGTTCATACCTTTAAGTGAGATGATATATTTTGTATTAATGTGTGTGATTTCCTCTAATAGCACGGAACATATGGATGTTGGAGGTCAAAATCGTATGTGATACTTTCGGTCTCTGTTACATAACTTGTCCCAATTGTCAAGGGTGGATATTTGTCTTTTTTATGACTGGTTATAGTTTGATGGGAATTTTTTTAAAAAGGAAAATTGTAGAGGACATTACCCTTTATAAAATGTCATTATAAATTACTTTTTTAACTGGATAATTATGTTATTACAAACTATGAAAATGTTACAGACAATTTTACAGCCGACAATTTTACCTGTCATTGACTGCATCACTTTACCTGAACCACTATATTGAATCCATGTCTGATGGTACTCCTTACACCATGCTGCAGAATCTTTTGTAAGTTTTTTTTCTTTAATTCGCATAATTTCGTCTTCACTGGGATTCGAAATACAGACCTCCTGGTATAGAAACATTAATAAACCCTTAGTCAAACCACTGGACCAAAGGAGCTTCCACGATCATAAATTACTAATTATTAACAAACTAGAAGTAGTACTGAGATAGGGCTAATTGTTATTTCCGCATTCTAATAAAACAAAATGGACCACACAGCCGTTCAAGCATCTTAATCAACAGCCTGCCAGTCAATGAATAATGGTAGATCCGTAGATGTGATCGACTAGCTATTCTTACAATATACACATGAAGACAAATAATTACGAATAAATTCAAGTAATAGACACATACGTCTTATAGTCCACACAAGAGTTTCTTTCCCCGAGAAGATATAAAAATGTTTTCATGTCTGTCTTCCCGCATGAATATATTACATATACATAGACATTATCACATATCTTCATCTTCCCTAACAAAATAAATGGACATTAAAGAAAATAACGAGTCTCCAGTTTTGAAACCAACCGAGCTTCAACTTCATGATTCAGTTTCTGCAAGAACAGGTAAATCCTTAATCATGATCATATTATCATTAGCAATTAATTACGTTATTTATAGTCGCTAATAATTAAGTTGTTTTTTCTTAATTTAAAAAAGGAACGTTGTGGACGGCCGTGGCACATATAATAACAGGAGTGATCGGCGCAGGAGTTTTGTCTTTGGCTTGGGCCACGGCGGAGCTTGGCTGGATAGGTGGTCCTGCCGCTCTTATAGCCTTCGCCGGAGTCACACTTGTCTCTGCTTTTCTTCTCTCCGATTGTTATCTTTTTCCTGATGCCGACAACGGTCCCCTCCGCCTTAACTCATACTCTCAAGCCGTTAAAGTGTATTTAGGTTATACTTCAAACTCTAATTCCAATTTTATTCACACAAGAAAACAAATTTTGTTTTATGTGGTTGAGGAAGTTTAACTTATATCTAGCTGGCACGCGAGTAAAGAAAAAAAGAAGTTTTCGAGGTCACGAGAGTTCGATTATGGGCAAGAGACAACATGATTTCTTAGAAAGTATTATAGGCCTTAAGAAATAGTACTTTTGTTTAAGAAAAACAAAGACTTTTTTTTGTTTTAATTGAAAATTAATTAGTTTATATGGGTAAATATAATATGCAGGGAGGAAGAACCAGATTGTATGTGGGGTCTTTGTATACATTAGCCTTATTGGTGTTGGCGTTGCTTATACCATTGTGACAGCTACTTGTATAAGGTAAAAAGTGTAAACATAACCTGACTTTTTTTCTTCTAAATTTTTTAATATTGACATGTTGAGTTGCTTCCATTTTATTACAGAGCAATTTTTAGATCGAATTGTTATCACAGAAAAGGACAGAATGCAACATGTTCTTATGGAGACAAGAACAACTACTTCATGCTTTTATTTGGTGTGCTTCAGATCTTTATGTCCCAAATACCTAATTTCCACAACATGCTTTGGCTCTCTGTTGTCGCTGCAATTATGTCTTTTGCTTACTCCTCCATTGGCCTCGGTCTCGCCTTTGACCGAATCATAGGTATATATAATAGTTAAATTAATTTTGCTTTGTTGCTTATGATACAAGTGATGAGTCAAGTTAAACCAGTTAATGTTGAGATTATTTAATATATTTTGTTTTTGAAAATGAAGAAAAGCTGCAAATTGAAGGAAGCGTAAAGGGAAGTCCAGCAGAAAACAGAGGTGCAAAAGTATGGTTAGTGTTCCAAGCTCTTGGGAACATTGCCTTTTCTTATCCTTTCTCGATCATACTTCTTGAAATTCAGGTAAATATCTTAAACTCAGGTTTATCTAGTGATGCCAAGTTAGATTAGTTAACACGTTACCTACACTGATCCATAATATTTGAAAAAAATGTAGTATAGATCACAAAGAGTTGATATCTTGCTGATCAAGAAACCTATGTTTATGCGGTTTGAATGAAAAAATTAATAACAGGATACGTTGAGATCACCACCGGCAGAGAAGCAAACAATGAAGAAAGCTTCAACGGCTGCAGTATTCATCACAACATTCTTCTACCTTTGTTGCGGATGTTTTGGTTACGCAGCATTTGGAGATGCCACCCCGGGGAATCTCTTGACCGGTTTCGGTTTCTACGAGCCATTTTGGCTCGTCGATTTCGCTAACGCTTGCATTGTTCTTCATTTAGTTGGTGGATATCAGGTATCGTATCAACCTTAATTTTAATATTTTGAACAAATGGGAAACTGGCTAACTATATAGTCTATAAATGCAAAAGATCTTGTTTTGGCGTTAGCGTTTATAATCAACAGTTAAATAGCAGAACTTCAGATTTATTTTGATAACAGTTCAAATATAAGGTTAAGTGACCATCTCCAATATATTTTGTTATTTAAGAGTTTTATAATGAAGATGAAATTCACCATAATGTATTTAAAAATAATATTTTCTATTATAAAATAAAAAATAAGATGATATTTTTCTTATTTATAGAAAAAATCATTTTAGAGTAAAATTACTTTTTAACTGCTATTATATAGGCACAAATGAATTGGAGATGCTCTTATCAGATATTTAACATAAAATTGCATTTCAGGTCTACAGTCAGCCGATATATGCAGCTACGGAAAGAGGGATAACGGAGAGATACCCACAAAACAAGTTCAGCACCAAATTTTACGGCTTCAAACTACCATTATCACGAGGAGTAACGGTGAGACTGAATCCTATGAGGTTGTGTCTGAGAACGATGTATGTGGTGATAATAACCGGAGTGTCGATGCTGTTTCCATACTTCAATGAAGTACTCGGAGTCTTAGGGGCACTTGCGTTCTGGCCTTTGGCTGTGTATTTCCCTGTGGAGATGTGTATATTGCAGAAGAAGATCCCAGTTTGGACGCGACAATGGATTCTTCTTAGAGCTTTTAGCTTAATTTGCTTGCTCGTCTCTGTCTTGGCTCTTGTTGGATCCATTTATGGACTTGTCGGAGCAAAACTCCGATGATTAAACAACTTATTTTCAAACATACTAGGTTTGTGTTAAAGAAATTATAATGAAGAGATACACCATGTTTGGTTTGGTTTTAACAAATCTTAAAACCAGGTTCAACTATTATAAATTTATAATCTCTTTCAATAAAACCAGAAAAAAAACTAGGATTGATCAATCAATCCCACGAAAACAAGAGTCTAACACAGGAATTCAAGAATGTATTAAAAGCCTTAAAGCAATGCAAAATCTTATTTCTTCTCTTCTTTCTCAGCATCAGCGGCTCTCTTGGCTCTGGCACCAGCATGGCGTTTGTTAGTGCGCCTCCAGACGGATCTTTTATAAGCCTTGAATGCCTTCATCTCAGCAGTCACCTTCACAAGCTCCATCGCAACCTTTTCTCTAGCAATAGCCAATAGGCATGTACTCTCCTTGCACTTGAGTCGCATTAGCAATCTCCTCTGGAGTAGAATCACCAGCTTGCAAACAACAACAAATTGTCATTTTTTTTTTTTTGGTCAAACAACAAATTGTCATTTTATAAACGAAAACTCAAAGACACTTTTTCAAAAAAAAAAAAAAAACTCAAAGAGGTTTTATATACTAAAAAACCTTACTACTGGGCTTTATATGGGCCGATCTCCATTTCATGTTTATATCTCCGTGAATTAGACCCGACAAACTATTTAAAACGGTGACGTTTTAAATAGAAACAAGGAGCGGCTTCCTATATACACCAGATAAGAGACAGTGAAGTGGACATATCGAAAGAGCGTCAGCGAATTTCAAAAAAATATCCGTAACGGCTTAAATCTGGTAGATGGAGACGAAATCGATGAGCAAGGCGGTACGCGTGGTGGCTAGGGTTAAGCCTCCATCGTCGTCGTCGGATCCGGCTGTACAAGCTTCGTCAGGGTCATCTGTATCATCAGTTCACAACAGAGATCAATCGGAGACGGTTAGAGCTCAATTCGCTGGGTAATTCAATCTTTCACCTCACTGATTTTTCACTCTGCTTTGGCTGATTCCGGGAAAGAGTTTTACATCTGGAGATTCCTGATTCTCTCTCTCTATTGTATATGTTTTGTTGCAGTTCGAAAGACTCATGTGAATTGGATCATTTCTACGAAGAAAACGAAGCCGCCGCGAGTTCAATTCTCACCAAGGAGATTATACCTCTTATCTCTAGCGTCTTTGAGGGTAAAGACGCTAACGTGATTGCACATGGAGCAAGATGTAGCGGGAAAACACTTCTGATTCAGGTTTTGAAAGAAGCGAACTAATCATCAAGGATGTTTACTGTAGATTGAAAAATGCTGATGGAGTTATTGTGTGATTTGGTTTTTGTAGGGATCGGAGCGGGAGCCTGGTTTGGTCATCCTTGCGATGGCTGAGATGTTAGCCATGGCTGAGGAAAAGGGAGACTCCATTTCTGTCTCGTTTTACGAAGTCTGTCATGAAACTGTGTATGACATCTTAGACCAAGAGAAGCGAGTGGTTTCTGTACTGGAAGGTGCACAAGGGAAGATCCAACTAAAAGGACTTTCCAAGGCAAGTCATTTCGTGTTCTTGAGTAAATCCTGGTTTCATTCATATTTTACTGGTTAACATCATTAATGTTTCAAATTCTTCTTCTTTCAGGTACCTGTGAAGTCACTCTCAGGATTCCAAGAGGTGTATTTCGGTCTCAACAAAATCCAGAAGCTGGTCAATGACCCTCCTCCACTTAGGAGCCATAGAGGTGTGATGATACATGTTACTAAAGGGGAAGCTAATTCGGGATCCCTTGGGAGGATGAATTTTCTTGATATGGCAGGTTGGGTGTTTTTTATATCAATTTTTTAGCTATATTTTTTTGTGTGTGTGATAATTTTCTAGTAGTATCTGATGGGTGTTGTCTTGTCTTCCACTGGCAGGATATGAGGACTCTAGGAAGCAATGCAGTGATCTAGCTCCTCTGGAGATCACTAGGATAAATAAATCGATATATGCTTTACATAATGTCATGTATGCTCTCAACGCAAATGAATCTCATGTGCCATACAGGGAGAGCAAACTCACTCATATGCTGAAAGATTGTTTACAAGGAAGAAACAGAACATTGCTTATCACTTGTCTGGTATATACTTTACTGTTTGTTGAGTTGCTTTTTTGGGTTTATGCTTTAATGATTGTTGTGTTTAATTGCGAGAAATGCTAACCAATTAGTTTCTTGTTTCAGCCGCAGGAATTTAGCCAAGATTCATTTTACATGCTAAACTTGGCATCACGGATCTGTCTAGGCAGTAAACAATCCATGACTACTAAGAAGAGCAAATGTCCGGCTGGATCTATTTCATCCTCTGCCGCTCAAAAGAAACACACACCCTTGGCTGTGTCTGCTACTAGGCAACAGACAGGGATAAGGGGAAGTTTGACAGAGAGAAAAACTAAGCTCAATACTCCTGCTTCTGCAATTAAAGGAAGGTAAAACTCAACAGTTTCATAACCAACTTAGTATCAACTCTAAGCTTAAGAATTCTTGGTATGGTTGCATTTTCTCTGCTGTCAGTTTCAAAATATCAAATAACAATGATATTTTTTTTCAATGATTGAAGGAAACTGTTTGGTGAAGCAAGTGGTTCATTGCAATGTAAAAGTAGCTCCAAGAAGGTAATTCATCACTTGTTCTTATTCTAATAAATGTTCAGAAATAGTTTAGTCAGACTTGTTTTGGATTTTGTAGATGGAAGGCAAAGCAAGGATGGCAATGAAAAAGGTAGAGCTCATTGTTAGAATAATGCTCTTCAGATTCCTTTCTCACTGCGAATAACATCTGTGTTTCTTTTAATGCAGGAAATCTCCATTCCAAATGTTGTCTTGAACGTCCAGCCCTCCTCATCTGAAGAAGTAAATTTTTTCTAGCTTTAACTATATCTAGGATATGTATTACTCAGACATTACTTACAAACTCTTCTGTTATATAATGTAGGAAGTCTGTTCTTCAATGGTGGTTACAGATTCTCAATCTTCAACGGTAGAAGAGGTAGAATTTCATAATATTAAATACTAGATTAAAATCATCAAAAATATATTTGCATTTAGCGGTTCAAGTCTAACAATGATTCTTTAGCAGGATCACTCTGTCCCAGCTTTCTCAAGTTCTGAAGCAGCCATGGAACCGGTAGTTTTTCCATCTACAACTTCTCTGCATCTCAAACAGTTTTTACATTGCTTAGTTTCAACTTGAACTCTCTAATATTTCTTATTCGTATTTAGGGATATTTAACCACTGCTTCGTTCAGCTCAGAAGCTTTTGACACTGCATACGAGGTCATTTCTAATAGGTTTCTGTTTTATTCTAACATCTGGATATCTATAGTATTTGACATTTCTTCCACTAAACTTCAGAATACACCTCGAAAACATCAAGAAGAATTTTCAAAAGATATTGCATGCAAAGGTGAAGCTAGAAAGTTGATAT
The DNA here is from genome assembly GCF_000801105.2 of Raphanus sativus. NCBI lineage: Eukaryota > Viridiplantae > Streptophyta > Magnoliopsida > Brassicales > Brassicaceae > Raphanus > Raphanus sativus. Next base: position 30,566 of record NW_026615436.1, on the reverse strand, counting down.
AAAAGGGTTTGATTTACCTGGGAATTTAGTTCTTATCATATTTGTTCTTTGTATTGCAGCCCCAGCAGTGGAGAGAGATGAGAACCATTCAGTCATTGAAGAAAATTTGATTCAAGTTAATGAAGGTAGGTTGAAAATCTAATGACATTAATCTAAGAAACTGTCATATATGTAAAACCTTGTTTCAATATCTGGCATTTCTCTTGATTGTAGAAGAAAACTTGGACAAAGAAAACAACCGCTTTCTAGACAGTGAAACTGCATCACCACCGCTCAGCCTGCAGCTTCGAGAACTTTCCATGAATTTGAAGTCACTATTTAATACCTCAAACCTTCCATCCCCACCTGAGAAGTACCAAACTGTCCTAACTAAATCTTATGTTGAAGAGCTACCACAACATAGCGAGATTACTGAGCTAAAAACACCAGAGAGAAGTATGCCTTCCAAGATTGATTGTAGTCCTTGGAAGACATTCAGTGCACACAGCTCTAAGCTGAAGGTATGAAGAGCTAGTTTAAATTGCTCTTTCTATATATTTATTTATGTGATTGTGTACTATTTCTACATATCTGATAGCTGCCTAATAGATAATAATTTTTATTTTATTTTCTGGAATGTTGCAGAATTCTGCTGTTGGAGAGTATCTTAAGTTTTTGAACACAGCAGACAAGTAAGTTTGTTTCTCTCTACTTATAAATCATTGGATATATGAACACAATGTGAAAAATCCCTGTCTGTCGGTGTTTTAAAGAAGTGAACTAACACCAAGTTTTTCTCTTCTCTTGTGTTATTTATAGGGAGGATCTAAAGAAGCTGAAGGTTAGATGACTAGCCTGATCAAAAGGTACTTAATGACTGTTTATGATATGGTAGCTAACTCGTGTTACACTGTTGATTTTATAGGGCATTGGAGAGAAGCGAGCTACTTACATAGTCGAGCTCCGCCAAGAATCTCCTGAACCATTTAAGCAAGTAAGTCTTAAATTAAAATGTGAAGGTCGACATTCATTTGAGTTGTTTTTTAAGGACCTTATATTCGTCCATTGCAGCTTGATGACTTGAAAGACATCGGACTCTCAGAAAAACAGGTTAGCTTATTATCATTGATTCCTTCATTGTCTCTCTTCCTTGCATGTGTATCTATCTAACTCCACGAGTTGTGTAATGGAACTGGTGCATTGACAGATTAAGGGATTGCTAAGGAAAGAGATTGGCGAGCTTTTCCAGTAGCTGAAGAACATTATCTATGGTCACAACTGCGAGGCAACACGTAGTTGCTCCACTAAGAGTTCCATGGTTTGTGTTATGAATCTGTGTCGTGACCCTTCTACTGTCTGATATGAATGATCATATATCTTATGTATTTATCATTAGCTACATCGCTTGTCATTAGACATATCAATCATGCAATCATAAACGGTCGCTTTTATTAACAATAATCTTTACCTGATGGAAACAAGAACACAAACACAACACAAGAGTTCTGAAGTAGACAGTAGACAAAAGAGATCAGAAACTAATCTCCTTTGTTGTCGGCTGAGAAGTAAATCTCACAAGACCGAGGAAGAAACACAGGCAACAAGAGACCAAACAGATTGTAAAACCACATGACAGTGTTAACAGAAGCAATGGCTCTTCCTCCGTACAATCTCACTGGACCACCAGGACGCTGAGTATCTGAGAACTCAGCTTTGACCCAATCCAACAGCGCGAAGATACGACGAGCGTTGTAGAAAACCGGTCCAAGAATACCAATGGGAGTCGCAAACCGGTCAGAGAAACCAATTGGTTCTGTGAAGGCTTGACCGGAGAGGAGGAAGAGATGTGGAGCTGCGGCTCTAACACCGTGAATGTCTCCCCGGTATAGTCCATCTCCGATGTAGCAAATTGGGAAGAGTAGGCCTGAGAGAGAAAACGTTTATAAAAAATAAAATAAAAAAGAAAACGTTAATAACAAAGATGAGATAAGGAGAGAGTGATAACCGATAATAGCAGTGGCGAGGAAGTAAGTTTGGAAGAGTTTGTTTTTAGGGTTCGAGAGTCTCCTCTTCTGCTCGTTTTTCTTGCGTGGGAAGGCAAACCTGGAGATGAACTCATACAAGTATATGTAAGATAGTATCACAAACGCTACTTCTCCTACCCCCACGAGTCCTTTTGCGGCTAGTAATATCATGAGGGAGAGAAACACGAGCTGTCTCTTGCGGCTGATGAGGCCACGTTTTGGCGGCGGTGGAGAAGGTTTAGGGTTGGTGTCACTACCGTGCTCGCGTATCTCTTCCGACATTAGAGAAGTCTTTGGTTTCAAGAGTTGTTCAGAAGCTGTTTGAAGTTGAGGTTTTGTGTTTGGTTTGGTGAGGAAAAGAAAAAGAGTGTAGAGATATGGGAGTGGTTGGCCTTCTCTGTCTTCTTATCTTTTTCTGGGCCATACAACTATTTTTTCACCTATGCGAAAAAGAGTAAAAAAGGATAAGAAAGAGAGATATTAGTTTATTGTTATTTGTAGATTAATGACAAGTGGTCAGCTTGAAACCTCTCGTGTTGTGGAAGATCTTGAGACCCCAAAACAGGTTAATAAAACAAATTAGAAGACTAATTTGAGATATATACTAAACACCCTTAATTGCCGAAGTGAGTAAATTTTACTGGAAATTGACTTCAGACTAATATCTCAAGTTTTCTCATTATATAAGAAGATTAGTCCTATCTATATAATTATTTAATCACTAAATAAATGGCACGTGGAGTGTGAGTTTCTCTCAAATGAAAACATGTTTATCTTCTCTATTATTTTTTTATATTTTAATTGTGAAAATTATGTGAAAAGTTTGAAACCAGACATCCACTTTCAGTTCTATTGTTTTCTCACTCCGGTCGTCGAACATTATTTGGATGGTGGCACAAACCATTAGATTTTATATTTTTTTCCAAACATCAAACGGCCATTCTACCATTAGATTGGATTGTATGTTATTGTCTTGATTGCTGTATGATGTGTATATGTACGAAAACATAGAGCAAGGACCAAAGAATATGTATTGTTAGAGATAGACAGGCCGTTCTATCTTAATGGTGTATGTAGCCCATTCTAACATTTTAGTTGGATAACAAAGTGGCCCATTTGAACTAAGGAAATATTAGCACCATAATATGTACACATCACACATAGTTCTGATTTTCGAAATAATGTTGGATAGGGTCGATTTTATATCAGTACTTCAGTAGATGTGTATCAAACTTTCCAACATTTTCAAAAATCTAGTCAATTTTAGAAGAGAAAAAAAAGGAATGGTGGGCGAGGGCGACATAACGCGTAGACTACAGATGAGTTGGACCAAGTAAATGACGTGTTGGCTCCGTGTTTTGATTATTCGTTGCAGGTTCTACCCAAGGTTGTCCTCTCGTAGCATATACCTCCGTGTGTTAATGTTTGATTATTCTTTGTAGGTTCTACCCAAGGTTGTCCTCTCCTAGCATATACCTCCGTGTGTTTGATTATTCTTTGTAGGTTCTACCCAAGGTTGTTCCTCTCGTAATTTTTTTTTTCTTTTTTTCCTCATAGATATATCAAAGAACTTTTCATTCTACTGGACAAACTATGAAGTATTCTGAAACTATATAATATCCAAACATATATATGAATAATATATACACCCATGATTATGGTCGTGCACTATGGACAACATCGTAAAACAGCAAAGATAAGAATCCATCTAGACTTTTGATAAAAAGCAATCGAATATTCATGATACACCCAGAAATTTACTATAAATACATATCAACACTTACCTTAGTCCTCTGTCTCTGGTTCTAAATAAATCTACAGACTCCAGTCTTGCCCTAACGAAAAAATGTCGTTCCCTGGCCGAGAAGTGGAAGTGACCATCTCATCAGCAAAGAACATCAAGAACGTGAACTGGCGCAACGGTCCAAACAAGCCATACGCCGTCGTGTGGATCGATCCCAAGTACAAATTCTCCACCAGAGTCGACGAAGAGGAGGACACGTCTCCCTCGTGGAACCAGACATTTGTCATCCCTTTGCCTCCGGGCAACGATGGCGAGGATGAGAAGGTCTACGTGGACATCGTGCACGCGGGAGGCGAAGAGGACACAAAGCCACTCATCGGCTCCGCTCATCTCAACCTCCGTGACGTCATCGACGACGTTGGCTTCGGCGTCCCCATGGAGAAAACCCTCAAACTCAAACGCCCCTCCGGCCGACCTCACGGCAAGCTCGACGTCACCGTCACCGTCAGAGAGCCTCGGTATCAACCCGCTCCGGTATCTTACCACGCGCCATCGTACGGTTACACTCACGCGCCGCCTCAAGCTTTTTACGGTGAACCATACACTCACGCGCCGCCGCAACCTGTTTACGGTGATCCATACGCGCCGCCGCAACCGTACGGACAGTCGGGGTATACTTATACGGAGGAGAAAAAGAAAGGGAGCAAGTTCGGTGGGATGGGGACGGGACTGGCGGTTGGGGCGGTGGCCGGAGTTCTTGGTGGGGTTGCGTTAGCGGAGGGGTTGGATGCGGTTGAGGACGACATCGCTGAGGAAGCTGCGGAGGATGTGGAGGATGATGACGCCGGAGACGACGAGGACGACTTTTAATCCTGCTGTTTAATCATAAATAATTACTCCATCTTTGCCGACAAATCCTCGTTGATTGTCGACATTTCTCAGTTTGTCAAAACTATTAATTAATCCGTCTGTAAAATGATGGAAAAAAAATACCACTTGAGCTACATGATGTAATGAAAAAGTATACCATTTGCATATATAAACTATGTATTATAAATTTTTCATTTTTCGATCCATGGCTATTATTTAGCACTTAGAGCAGCTACAGCCTAAAGTTCTCATGTTTCATATTTCAAAAGTAGCAAGTTCAAAAGAAAGAAAAAAAAATCTATTGTGAGATATTTTAAAACTTAATTCGAGTCCAGTGATTTCTCAAATATAAATGAGAAACTAAGTACACATCCATATGTTTTATGGGCCTATGAGCTTGATGAGTATTTGTACGTTACTAGTAGCTAAACCCGATATGCCTTAAAGTAAGCACAGACAGCAATCTGTAACAAATCTGCATAATATTCAATAACAAAACTTTGCTATGTTATTACAAATTGTTTGTCAATTCCATTCAACGGTAACGGCTTGAATTCGCCAAAACTCGGTACATCTGATTTCCATGAGACCATGAAAGAAAAAAAAAGTGATAATTATTTTTGAAAACTATGCATACGTAAGTGGCAGAAAAAGAAGTGTATTTCGTAGATTCTCAAATCTCACACATGAATTCTTATGTACTGTACCTTTTTAGAAATTTAATGTACATGATGCACATTTGCTTTATTCCGACAAGCATCTTGTAATAAAGCCATAAGTTTCAACATACAACAAAAGAGACGTACCCTGAAACAAATCGGGTGGGCGTTGAAAAAAAAAAAGCTTTTGGAAAAATAACGGTGCCGAACTCGTCCTTCAATTGAGGCAACCAACATAAATAAACAGTACTTAGATCACCCCCCCTATCTAATTCATCTCTTAAAAGTCATTGCCTTAGTACAAAACAATGAATAGTTACCACTAACCATAAACCATACAAATGTAGAAAGTATTATCTATTAATTATCGTCGCCATATCCATCGTGCCAGATTCATGTCTATATATGTTAACATACATAGTAACGATTTGAGCAACTTTCAAACACCTTTCGAATCTTTTTGCTCTAAAAGAACCGAATGGCAATGAAGCTAGAGATCTTAAGCAAAGAAGTGATCAAACCTGATTCACCTAATCATCTCCAAACTCTTCATCTTTCTCTCTTTGATCAATTTCTTCCCACAACATACGTTTCCGCCATTTTCTTCTACGATGATCATCAACCAGACCAAGAAGAGATTCTTGTTCAGAAGCTCAAGAACTCACTCTCTCAGACTCTTTCTCTATTTTATCCACTCGCTGGACGTATCAAAGAAGGCGTTACTGTCGATTGCAACGACGAGGGAGCTCTGTTTACAAAGGCACGAGCCGATGTACTTCTCTCAGATGTTTTGAGAAACCCATCAGATGCTGGTTTGGTTCACAAACTCATTGTCTCTCCAGACCGTGCAGATCCAGGAACCTGGCCACTGTTGCATGTCAAGGTCGTTTTCTTCAGAGACAGAGGCTTCGCGGTTGCTGTTAGTGCCTCTCACAAGCTATGCGACGCGGCCTCGTTGTCTATGTTTGTTCGCAGCTGGACTAAGGCTGCGAAAGGGTTTGCTGACACCGTGAATCCTGAGTTCTCGGCGTCGGTTTTCTTCCCTCCTGCTGATATCTCTGTCGAGTTTCCTCCGTTTCTCGAACCCAAAAAAAAATCTAAGACCAAAAGCTTTGTCTTTGGTCCTTTGATGATTGAAAAGCTCAAAATCAGGGCTTCATGTGGCTTACTTGTGCCACAAGCAACCCGCGGCGAATCCATCACGGCACTGCTGTTGAGATGTATGACAAATTCGAGGCGGCCAAAGACAGAGGCGGTCACAGAGTTTGCCATAACACATACAATGAACTTGCGCCCTAGAGTTCCTTTATCTTTCTTGCCACGCAAGGCAATCAGAAACTTTTTCTTTTTGCCTTTACTGAAAGAGACATCAGAGAATAAAATGGAGATTCAAGAAACTGTGTCTAAGCTGCGAAAGACTAAGGAGGAACTCAATGAGCTGATCACAAAGGATTCCGAAGACTCGGATACAAATAGCGACGAGGCCGCCAAAGAGAGAATCGTAAGCGCCATGCTGAGCTTTTTGTGTGAGGTAAGTCCTGAAGCAGAGACATATGCTGTTTCTAGCTGGTGCAGAATGTCGTTTTACGATGCAGACTTTGGCTGGGGGTTTCCGGTTTGGGTTGCACCAGGTTCCGTTGACAAGACTCAGGTTGTGTTAATGGACGCAAAGGACGGTGAAGGGGTAGAAGCATGGGTGACACTACCTGAAACGGACATGGCTGAGTTTGAGCATGATGATGAGCTTCTTGTTTACGCTCCTCCAAGCTAGTCTTAGTATCCGCACCAAGTAATAATTATGTTTATCAAACAAGTCTAAGTATGGTAAGAAAAATTTACGTTTCAGTTTATAGTAAGTAACATAGGCAAGTGCTGTAAGCGAATTATGTGATATGTTTTGGTATCTTTTGATAATTGGGTCTTATTATAAAGCTTTCCTAGAGTTGTTCTACTATGATTCTATCTAAGTTATATGTTGAACCTTTAAGTATGCTTTGCATCTTTATTAGTTCCATTATCTCAATGAAATTCGTAACACTAAAAACTAAAGAATAAAAATTAATGAATGAGAGAGAAGGAGATGAGTCTCAAATGAGAAACCCGACAAGAAATGTTGAAAGAGTTTTGAGACAGATGACAATGTACGAAAAAATGTCGTTCCCTGCCGAGAAGTGGAAGTGACCATCTCATCAGCAAAGAACATCAAGAACGTGAACTGGCGCAACGGTCCAAACAAGCCATACGCCGTCGTGTGGATCGATCCCAAGTACAAATTCTCCACCAGAGTCGACGAAGAGGAGGACACGTCTCCCTCGTGGAACCAGACATTTGTCATCCCTTTGCCTCCGGGCAACGATGGCGAGGATGAGAAGGTCTACGTGGACATCGTGCACGCGGGAGGCGAAGAGGACACAAAGCCACTCATCGGCTGCCGCTCCGCTCATCTCAACCTCCGTGACGTCATCGACGACGTTGGCTTCGCGTCCCCATGGAGAAAACCCTCAAACTCAAACGCCCCTCCGGCCGACCTCACGGCAAGCTCGACGTCACCGTCACCGTCAGAGAGCCTCGGTATCAACCCGCTCCGGTATCTTACCACGCGCCATCGTACGGTTACACTCACGCGCCGCCTCAAGCTTTTTACGGTGAACCATACACTCACGCGCCGCCGCAACCTGTTTACGGTGATCCATACGCGCCGCCGCAACCGTACGGACAGTCGGGGTATACTTATACGGAGGAGAAAAAGAAAGGAGCAAGTTCGGTGGGATGGGGACGGGACTGGCGGTTGGGGCGGTGGCCGGAGTTCTTGGTGGGGTTGCGTTAGCGGAGGGGTTGGATGCGGTTGAGGACGACATCGCTGAGGAAGCTGCGGAGGATGTGGAGGATGATGACGCCGGAGACGACGAGGACGACTTTTAATCCTGCTGTTTAATCATAAATAATTACTCCATCTTTGCCGACAAATCCTCGTTGATTGTCGACATTTCTCAGTTTGTCAAAACTATTAATTAATCCGTCTGTAAAATGATGGAAAAAAAATACCACTTGAGCTACATGATGTAATGAAAAAGTATACCATTTGCATATATAAACCATGTATTATAAATTTTTCATTTTTCGATCCATGGCTATTATTTAGCACTTAGAGCAGCTACAGCCTAAAGTTCTCATGTTTCATATTTCAAAAGTAGCAAGTTCAAAAGAAAGAAAAAAAAATCTATTGTGAGATATTTTAAAACTTAATTCGAGTCCAGTGATTTCTCAAATATAAATGAGAAACTAAGTACACATCCATATGTTTTATGGGCCTATGAGCTTGATGAGTATTTGTACGTTACTAGTAGCTAAACCCGATATGCCTTAAAGTAAGCACAGACAGCAATCTGTAACAAATCTGCATAATATTCAATAACAAAACTTTGCTATGTTATTACAAATTGTTTGTCAATTCCATTCAACGGTAACGGCTTGAATTCGCCAAAACTCGGTACATCTGATTTCCATGAGACCATGAAAGAAAAAAAAAGTGATAATTATTTTTGAAAACTATGCATACGTAAGTGGTAGAAAAAGAAGTGTATTTCGTAGATTCTCAAATCTCACACATGAATTCTTATGTACTGTACCTTTTTAGAAATTTAATGTACATGATGCACATTTGCTTTATTCCGACAAGCATCTTGTAATAAAGCCATAAGTTTCAACATACAACAAAAGAGACGTACCCTGAAACAAATCGGGTGGGCGTTGAAAAAAAAAAAGCTTTTGGAAAAATAACGGTGCCGAACTCGTCCTTCAATTGAGGCAACCAACATAAATAAACAGTACTTAGATCACCCCCCCTATCTAATTCATCTCTTAAAAGTCATTGCCTTAGTACAAAACAATGAATAGTTACCACTAACCATAAACCATACAAATGTAGAAAGTATTATCTATTAATTATCGTCGCCATATCCATCGTGCCAGATTCATGTCTATATATGTTAACATACATAGTAACGATTTGAGCAACTTTCAAACACCTTTCGAATCTTTTTGCTCTAAAAGAACCGAATGGCAATGAAGCTAGAGATCTTAAGCAAAGAAGTGATCAAACCTGATTCACCTAATCATCTCCAAACTCTTCATCTTTCTCTCTTTGATCAATTTCTTCCCACAACATACGTTTCCGCCATTTTCTTCTACGATGATCATCAACCAGACCAAGAAGAGATTCTTGTTCAGAAGCTCAAGAACTCACTCTCTCAGACTCTTTCTCTATTTTATCCACTCGCTGGACGTATCAAAGAAGGCGTTACTGTCGATTGCAACGACGAGGGAGCTCTGTTTACAAAGGCACGAGCCGATGTACTTCTCTCAGATGTTTTGAGAAACCCATCAGATGCTGGTTTGGTTCACAAACTCATTGTCTCTCCAGACCGTGCAGATCCAGGAACCTGGCCACTGTTGCATGTCAAGGTCGTTTTCTTCAGAGACAGAGGCTTCGCGGTTGCTGTTAGTGCCTCTCACAAGCTATGCGACGCGGCCTCGTTGTCTATGTTTGTTCGCAGCTGGACTAAGGCTGCGAAAGGGTTTGCTGACACCGTGAATCCTGAGTTCTCGGCGTCGGTTTTCTTCCCTCCTGCTGATATCTCTGTCGAGTTTCCTCCGTTTCTCGAACCCAAAAAAAAATCTAAGACCAAAAGCTTTGTCTTTGGTCCTTTGATGATTGAAAAGCTCAAAATCAGGGCTTCATGTGGCTTACTTGTGCCACAAGCAACCCGCGTCGAATCCATCACGGCACTGCTGTTGAGATGTATGACAAATTCGAGGCGGCCAAAGACAGAGGCGGTCACAGAGTTTGCCATAACACATACAATGAACTTGCGCCCTAGAGTTCCTTTATCTTTCTTGCCACGCAAGGCAATCGGAAACTTTTTCTTTTTGCCTTTACTGAAAGAGACATCAGAGAATAAAATGGAGATTCAAGAAACTGTGTCTAAGCTGCGAAAGACTAAGGAGGAACTCAATGAGCTGATCACAAAGGATTCCGAAGACTCGGATACAAATAGCGACGAGGCCGCCAAAGAGAGAATCGTAAGCGCCATGCTGAGCTTTTTGTGTGAGGTAAGTCCTGAAGCAGAGACATATGCTGTTTCTAGCTGGTGCAGAATGTCGTTTTACGATGCAGACTTTGGCTGGGGGTTTCCGGTTTGGGTTGCACCAGGTTCCGTTGACAAGACTCAGGTTGTGTTAATGGACGCAAAGGACGGTGAAGGGGTAGAAGCATGGGTGACACTACCTGAAACGGACATGGCTGAGTTTGAGCATGATGATGAGCTTCTTGTTTACGCTCCTCCAAGCTAGTCTTAGTATCCGCACCAAGTAATAATTATGTTTATCAAACAAGTCTAAGTATGGTAAGAAAAATTTACGTTTCAGTTTATAGTAAGTAACATAGGCAAGTGCTGTAAGCGAATTATGTGATATGTTTTGGTATCTTTTGATAATTGGGTCTTATTATAAAGCTTTCCTAGAGTTGTTCTACTATGATTCTATCTAAGTTATATGTTGAAACCTTTAAGTATGCTTTGCATCTTTATTAGTTCCATTATCTCAATGAAATTCGTAACACTAAAAACTAAAGAATAAAAATTAATGAATGAGAGAGAAGGAGATGAGTCTCAAATGAGAAACCCGACAAGAAACGTTGAAAGAGTTTTGAGACAGATGACAATGTACTAATAGCTTATGTATGTAGAGAGTGTTCATAGTCATCATTACATAAACCAGGAAACCAAAGTGCTGCGTATCTCACACATTGTGTGTGTTTGTTTGTTTCTTATTGGGTTGGAGAATCTTAAACCGGTTAGACCGTGAAGAAACTATAAACCGGAATCTGAAAACCCCGATAAAACACTAAACCCTCGAAAGCCACAGCGAACGAGGCGGCTCTTGTGAGTTGTGACGACTCCGGAAATAACGGCGCTTAGGGACGCTGATACGGTTACTGGTTTGTTAGAGTGCGATGGGATTAGGGATATTAAGATGGTTGTGAATAGAGTTAAGACTGATATGATCAGAGGAGAAGATATGATATGATGTCTGTGTTGGATGTTCAGGAGATGTTAGATTTGTCGTTGCTCGGTGTGATTCCTGAAGACTCTGAGGTCGTCAGAAGCACGAACCGCGGGTTTCCGCTGGTGTCTGAACAAGCCTCCGATGCTTGCAGGGTTGGCGTTTGAGCAGGCGGCTTGGAGGCTTGTGGAGCAGGATAGTATGAAGGTTGTTGTGGTGGAGGAAGAGCATAAGAAACGTGGGTTCTTCTCTTTCTTTGGTGGCTGAATGTTGCTGAGTTGAAATGGGTGGATTCTGGTATGTTTGCAATCCAAATCTTTTGTATAGGAACAACTAGGTTTTGTCTCTTTTCTTTGAGAACTTAACTTTAGATTCGTTCCTATGCCTTATGTTTCTTGAGGTTGTTGATTTCTGTTTGTGTGTGCGAGACAAACTTCATGCGGTTCCCATTAAAATGAACAAAAAGTTATGATGTTAAAATAGTACAAAACGGCATGCAGTTCCCTTGAAAATACCTAAAACAACATGATGTCAAGAAAAAATAAAATAGTATGGTTACTCCTAGACCAATAAATTTAGAAATTTTAAAGTCTTCAAAACTAGTAAATAAAGTTTCTAGCTATTAGAACGTGACTATATTATCATATATATAAAAAATTGAAAAAATTAGTTTTACTAATCAAAAACTACATTTTAAGAAGAACCACTCTCAATGAGAGGCGCGTGACGACACCAGTCGCCTTGTTGTGTTGGGTTAAAGGTCTTTGCTAATCTTCACCAGTTAAGAAACATGGTTCCCTTTTCTAAAAAAGCACACTTAATATGTGAGTAAGAAGAACCTATTCGGATACAAAAGGTTTCAGTTGAACCAACTTCAAAGGGTCTAACTAATCTAATTTTCCAGCTTTTCCTAATTATAGTACCACCCATTAGGCTCCTACCTTTTGAGATGTTTGGGTTATTTAATGATTTTTTTTTGTTTGGGTGTTAACTTTGATCTTAATCCCCCTTTGGTATCAAGATATTCATGTATCCATTAAGTTCTTGAAAAACGCTAGTGAGAAACTGAAGCTCTTTAGTTGGCTTAGCTAATCTGACTAGAGCCAACATGACTCCACTTCTTCTGTATTGTTCACATCTTTCTTGCAGAAAATTATGTAATGATATAGTGATGACTCTGTTGATTTGCCAAGGATCCTGTTCCTTTGGTTGAACATCTTGTCTTACTCTGCTTCTCCATTGTTTTATTTGTTAAAGTTTAGATGGAAGAGAACTGTTAATACAATGATAAACCCTCAAAACTTTTTTTATTTATTGGAACAAAAAGAGTTTGCATACTACTATACTCTGATAACCACTATCGTTACCATTTGTTTTACTACTAGTTTTACACATGCTCATTAGAACCATAGCAACCAAACACTTAGGCTACTCGGTTCCTCACTTGTGTCAGAGACACTGACAACATATCAAAACCAAAATTTTAGATACTACGACTCGATTATTCCATGGGGTTGTAAAATTCTTCAATGGCGTGTATTGATTTATGCGGAATCGCTCTCTTGAGCTTTGCCATTATTGCCAGCTTCTAGATCATTACTATGACTGCTGTCTGAGTCCGTGAACTTCAAGTAATTCTCGATGTTCTCTGAGCTCACGTTTCTCAGTTGGTCCAGCCAGCGGTGGTGGCTACTCTGTTTGGGTCTCGGCCGGTTGCTGATGGCTATGGCGTAGTCATTGGGGAAAAGTTCGCAGGTGACAAAGGCATGGATGATGGTGGTTATGAGCAGTGCGAAAACGACTAGTGTCGCAATGGCGCAGAGGATCACACACATGACTTGAGTCATGGTGCTCTTTACTACCGTTGCGTACCTGATGGTCGCAATTGCAGCACCGGTCATTGGAAATGTATACGCCCACCAAGACAGTGAAAATCTGTATAAAGAAAAAAAAAATGGTCAGAGATAATTAAAACTTACTTCCACAAAATAAAAAGTTTTTTTAAAAAACTTACTTGATTCCACGAAAGAAATTAATCCGAACAGCCTATAAGATTCATGCAAAACAAAGAGAAGATTTGTATTAGTAACACGTTTTAGTGACAAAAAAAATAGAAAACGTTGAGTCTACGTACCAATGAGAAGTAGAGGAACATAGCGATGAAATAACAAACTTTGGAACCATAGTCAAAGGAGTCAGTGATCTTAGCCCAAGCCATGGAAGCAACACTTGGAGCCGCGACAAAGAGAAAGAAGACAGGGTGAAGATCTTTAGGTAATGTCTCATTAGTCGGTAGTCTTTGGTAGAGTGTAACAAACAGGACCAAGTAATGAGCCATCCCAACTGCGTAGAAAAATATCGGTCCTTCCTTAAGCCCCATGCTTGCACCGAGCAACGCCCCCACAAAGTTTCCAACGATCGAGAGATGGTTTGTCGGGTTAGCGACTCGGGAGAGCCTGCGTTGGCCACCCGACATCCATTGACCGTAGATCTTGAGCTCGAGACAGATGAAAGGAAACATGAGGAGGTACCAAAGGAACTGTGGCAGATCTGTAGCTATGGAAGGTGGGACACCGAGTGCTAAGAAGAGTAGAGAAATGAAAGGAGCGAAGAAGAAGTTGATTCTGATGGGATGGTAGTATTCTCGGCGTACGGCTTCGAAGTAGAGGATGATTTTGAGGAGGTATATGGTGGCGATGGTGAGGATTAAAGCGACTGAGATGAACCATAGAGCCTCGTTGATCCATAGTGGTATGTGGAGGAACTTGGTTGGCTCGGCTGTGGCTAGGGTTTTCCACATAATAGCTTGGCTGCTCACTCCAAGGCACATACCAAAGGTGGATATTGGGTAACGGAGAAGAAGCGGCCATGTTTGTTCACTTGGTAAAACGATCTCTTCTTGAGGCTGCAACGTTCAAAATATTTTTTAGAAAATTAGAAAACATATCACTACTAAATATATATAGCCTAATCATATATTGGGTTGTTTACGCGTTAATAATTCTCTAAATAAGTTGCTAACGGTATAAAATTTGACATGATTACAAAAAAAAAGAAAGAGTAGGTATAAATATGTACCCGGAGAGTCTCTAGTTCAGGACCTTCCAAGGCATCATAGTAACGGTCCACAGGCATGGCTTCATGTGTATTTAAATTCTCCTTAGCCCGGTTTGGTGTTTCCGGTTCAATAGAAGCCGGTTTTCTTGTAAACTGTCTCTCGAGTTTCCCTGACCATGTCTTGAACGAGTTGTACCTGTGATCCTTAAGCTTATGCATCGCCGGGTTTTGATTTTGAAGACGACCGCTCTGATGATGATGATGATGATGACCATGATGATAACGATCATCATCATCGTTGCCGGTTTCCAAGTAGAGAGATGAGACTTTGGCCATCGGCTGAGAGATGAACTTGACGGATTTGCCAGTTGTTGACCCACCAATGTTGTTGTTGCTGTCGGAAGACGAAGATGTCGGATCGGAGATCATTAGAACGTTTGGTGAAGTTGGCATTGAAAGTGATGGTTTCCTTTGGTGTTTGGGCATCATCCATGGTGTAGTCTCTTCCATTGCTTCTCTTGATGCTTCTTGACCACTCTATTCATATATATATATGTAACATGAACTGGTTAGACTTATTTATATAATAACTTTTAACCTAATGTTTGCGAATGTGGAAGGCAATAAGTTAAATAAATAATATAATACCAAATTAGTTGTGGAGGCATGAGAATGATGAAAACGACTGACGAAGTGGGGAAGAGGAAGATTACTCTCTTTGTAATTGTCAAAGCCAAGCATTTCTTCTGTTGTGGCTCGTCTCAGTAAAGTTGGCAGCTCCTCTTCTACTTGTATTTGCACACAACTTGAACTCTCCTCCATTTTTAAATTAAAATTCTCCTGTAACAAAAACGTCAATTGAATTTGCTTTATTTTTAATCTACAAAAATAAGTAATCTTTTCACTTGACATGTATCATTGATTTATTCATGTTATCATGTAACCCTTGAAGTCAACTCAATGCATTTATAAAAATTTAGATGGTTTTTTTTTTTTTTTTTTGTAACAAAATTTAGATGGTTAAAGCAAAGACTATATTAAGGAATATTCTCAATAAAATATTGGCCATGGAGAAGGACTTCTGGCGAGTTCTTGATCCATTAGATTGACACCTCTTTTTCTCTGTTATTCATTTATTATTCTCTATAGCATATCTTCCTAATCTAGAAAAATGGATTTGGGGTTTAAATTTTCGAAAACCATTAACTCATGATAAAGTAGAATCAGTTTTTACTATATAAACAAAAACATTATCTAGCCAATCTTACCTAAATTCTCCACGTATAAACATCTACCTAAATAGCATTAGCAAAGGATAGTGGTCCAGCCAGGCAGCAACTAAGCTGGGTTTTCAGCTGAATGGATTCCGACTACACTTACCGTGTAGTGGATATCGTGTGCTATAAAAAGTACAACTACGTTTTGTTGATCATAAACATTTGCACTAGAAAACTATAAGTATAGATAACAACCGACCTTAGCTCAGTTGGTAGACCGGAAGACTGTAGTCTGTGACAGCAAATCTTTAGGTCGCTAAAAAAGAAGTTTCAAAAAAACTATAAGTATAGATATGTATTGGGATCCCTTAAAAGGTAAAACTCCTCTCAAATCAAACAACCATCATCATAAAAGCGAACAAAGTATTATATATATATATATATATATATATATACTATTTAAACTATTGTTTCAATTTTTCTTTTGGTTTCCAGGTTATTAAATTTGTGTACGGTAATCTTCCGAATATTATTTGAGAATAGTAAATTTACTGCTGTAATAAGAAGTATTTGTACCGATTGTCATGATCGAAGTGATATATTTGATAGATAACCAATTTTCTAGCAAATCCTTAACTAAATGGTATATTGTGTAATTTAAATAGGGTGATACACAAAAAAAATATGTTTGAGATACTTTTTTTAAGGAAAAGCTAATATTTTGTATATTATTGAGTAGGAGTCGTCATGTACAAGATTTATTATAGGAGATTACACTAGTGATTGATGTTAATGGATTCTAATTGTAATGGTACTATATACTTAAAACTAATTTAGCTTATAAAACAAAACTCCTGTAAAAAACAGAAGTAAAAAAAACAGAATAACAAAAAATCAAAAGTAACGAAGATTTTTAATCAATTGTGTGGTGAGTTAAGCTGTACCGATCAACTCATCGGGTCCACTGCAAAGTTGTGGTCCGACCGGGCAACAAGGCTTGTGGTTATTGTTACACTCTAACAGGTAACCAATAACAAGGCTTGTGGTTATTGTAACACTAACCGGTAATCAATCGCTGACAACGCGGTTTCATCCTATATACTAGTAAACCGGTTTCATCATCCAACATATACAAGTAAACCGGTTTCATCGCATTACGTACAGCTAATTCCGTTAAAAGTTAGGATTATCTATTGGCATCGTGGGGTTTAGTTCCAGTTTTTGTCGTTTTTGAAAGCATTTTGGGTTTGAGAAAGAAGAACGAACAATGAGGAAAAGGGAGCTTAAAAACACAAGAAAACAGAACTCTAAGTTGAGATTAAAGCAAATACAATAATCGCATTTGCCTATACATTTCCGTAAGAAAGGATATGCAAAACTAAAATCAAAACCCTAAATAATTTATTTATTTTTCTGATAAAATGGACTCTAACAAGAAGCCAAAAACAAAGCAAACGAGAGATGAAATAAACACTAACCTGAAGATTTGAAATTTGCAGTCGTAGTCTCCTATGGCTTGTTGAATAATGTGTGGAACTCTGAGGAAAAGTACGAGAAAATGTTCTTGAGATATGAAACCTCTTGATAAGAAATGGAGTTTTATTTTGTTGGAAAAGAAGCTAAGATGAAGGAGAAAAATAAAGAAAAAGCTGAGCTGGTTTGGGCGGAAATAAAACACGTCTTTTGTGCTATATATAGAGAGATGTGTATATTCACGTAAGCACAGTTTTTATGCCGAAAAACGTAAGTACAGTTTACGGAAATAGATAGTATATGTTTAGCTGTAATTCAAAGCTTTCAACGTGGCTGTCCTCTTGTTGATTAACATTCACGTCATTGACAATCTCAAGTAATTTTCTTTAATTTTGCAGTTTTAAAGCTTTGGTCATTAGGTGGTGGACCGCATTATACAGAACGGACAAAAAAGCAATGCAACTTGGAAAATTTTCAAATTCATTATATGCAACTGAAGTTGAAATCTTATGTAAAAATGCATAAAGTGTTATGTAAATGAGTTTTGAATATTCTCATGAGAATTTTTTTTAGTAGCTTTTCGTCAAGTTATAGTGAAACTCAAGGGGGAAAAATCGATGCTGTTTGATGAAGTTTTTCTATCTAAAATCTCATAAAATTCCCAAATTTACAAGATGCATGTAATTATTTATATTTGGGAAATTCATGATAATCAAGTACCGTAACTGTAGGGCCTAAAATAATACATAATTTCGTAGCCAATGATATGGTGACTTGTAATAATATAATACGAATAAATGGCAAAAACGACTAACCCGACAATGATTTTTCAAAATTGCACAAAGACGTATGATAGAGGAAGAAACCAAATTGGTTTGTACATACCCTTCACAAAGATTGTGTTGTTAGGTACAATATTTGACCGACTTATTTGAAGTAGGATTTATGCTGACATCAAATTGTTTTTGTTATACTCATCTTATATTTGTCCCCTTATCTGTAGTTCATGTTTTAGTACTAATAAACATGTCATCAAAATGTTTTTGTTATACTTTTATTTGTCCCGTTACATGTAGTTTATGTTTACAATATCTTCGCCTGGTTCCCATCAACATGCGCTGTACATGAGTTTTGTCTTTAGAGCGGACAAAACTTAGGTTTGACCTTATTGCAGATTTTGATAATGCCAAGATAAACTTTTTTTTAAGGATAAACTTGATTTACGTGTTACAATTTAAAAAATCAGTCACAAGCAAACGTTTTGAATAATTATTATTAAGGATTTCCTATTAAAATAATTGATCATTTACATGTTGGTTTAAATGTTTAATAGGTTGATGTAGCTTATGAAACTGATAAAACCATAAATCGAAGCTTGATCATTATTTGGGTGATCTAATATTTTACAAATATGAATACATATAGATAAGCATTTGATATCTCACAACGAGAAATGTAAATAAATGAGAATTATATATATGTGATATGATAATTCTCTATTTAAAATAGTTTTTGAATTTGAATTAGGTTTATTCTTGATATATATATATATATATATATATATATATATATATATATTTGAATTAGGTTTATTCTTTATATATATATATATATACATTTGAATCTGCTCTATATATATGCTTTTAGTACTAATCAAATTATTGAAAAAGATTATTGATTGCATCATCGTAGAATCGCCGTGAAACTGTTCATCATATTCTTTTATATGTAGCAGATAGTTAATCATCATATCATATGTAATAAAATATATATTATACGATGATTAACTTCTGCTGCATATACGAACGTCATGTATTTCTACTCATCACATTTGAATTATGTATGATTATGTATGTATGACATTTTTTATGGACAAAATTTTTTCGCAGCACAAGGGTGCAACGAATGATTTTACTTACAACATTGTATTTTCTCTAGTTATTGTACCCTAACGCTAATAGAAAAGTCTATAAACTTTGACTAGGAAACCACTGTGCTTTGCAACAATGTATATTATTTCCACTGAAATTGTTTATTAGAGTGCACAGTGAAAAGAAAGAAAATACAAGACAATGTTGGTAGACTTTACCAAAAAATGTTATAATCAGATTTAAATTGAAATAGTTAATGATATAATTACTTTTTTGAAGAAGAAAAATAAAATGAAGAGAAGAAATAACTTTGTAACTATCGATGATTGATACTATAAAAAGGGAAATTAGGTCTACTATACAAGAAAAAATACAAATTCACAAACTAACCAAAATCACTTTCTCTCTCCTTATTTCTTTTCCTATCGCTCTCTATCTTCTTATTAGAAAACTAATTTCTCATTATTTTTTGGTTATTTAACAAATAACCCAAAAAAAAAATATACTAACTTTAACAATTTATATTTTTTTTATCAAGAACGGCCTTATTTTTATCTTATTTGAATTTAAGGATATGGTTTGGCAACTAGGAGATGCCAGCTTTACTTTCGATAAGGACTCCAAACTCTGCCCAAAAGTAATTGACAATTAACAGCACTTATCAGTCATATGGGTCCATAGCCTATTAAATTACAGCTACGTATTTTATGAAAATGTATTCATTTCACTTTTCCCCAACTTTTGTCGTTCACTCGTTTGCAAATTGGTTGGAAGGTAGAATAAATTTTCTGTCCCCCTCTGAATATCTTTTTTTTTTAGTTTTGTCTTCTTCAATCATCCATCCTACAATAAATATTCTTTTCACATCGAAATACGGCATTAAAAGGCATATTCGAAAATCGATTAGTTCCAACAAAAGAAAAACATTCAAAAATATGTTCTGTCAAAAACAGAAATAAACAATTCGCGTATATATTTCCAAATCACCAAAAAGTAAAGAATATGATTTTAAAATACTAACTAGAATGTTTCACTTTTTATTGTTTTATTCATCAATTATCTATTATATTAAAACAGAAATACAAAATAGTACTTACTTAATTTTAAGTGAACTATTGCAGATTTTCATTCATTTTCGATTAGTTATAACCAGTTCATTTATTATTTTCATTTAAATGTTTTATTACATATTTTACATTTCTTTTTCTACTCTTTCAATTATTTAATTAATTATATTTGTTATAATAATTAGAAAACATTTATTTTACGTATTAACTATAATAATTTCACGTATTTAAATGATATTGATTTCATTGATGACAAGAATTCAAACCAGTTAACAAAATTATTTTGTTTATTTACATAATCAATTTGACATGTACATTCATGTATACATTACAAATTGATTTTTACGAATATCGGGTTTTGGATTTTAAAATTAAATTATATTCGGATATTATAAAAAATTGACAGTGTCCGATTTGAATTCTTTTGGGTCTGAATAAATTTGTATGAACGTAAAAATATCTAAATAACCTATATATTTTAAAAATATCACTAAAAATTATTTTGAAAAAACAAAACTAAATCTGCATGGACGTGCAGATCAAAGCTCTAATTAATTATTAAGTTTAGTATAGTTATACTGGTTGTGTTCCAAAAAAAAAAGTTACGTAGATTAACTTTTTATTTATCGATTTTTTTTTTTTTAACAAACTTTTTACTATTAAATTGCATGAAAGAAAATGTTTACAGGGCAGGACCCAATAGCTAAGTAGCTTAAATAACACATAGTGTAGAACTCAATTGAATCAAAAGCCCATGATGGGCAGAGGGAGAAACAGAGTAGGGAGAGTAGTAGTAGTCAGTTAGCTTGTGGCGAAGTAAAGTTGAGATAGCTGAGACGAGAACACCGGTCTTTCCTGCCTTAGACTTGATATCCTATCTTTGACTATCATCCTCACTTTCTTCAGAGTTTGAGGTGCGGAAGAGAAGTGGTTTCGATGGAGCCGGTTGTTCCTTTCCTGCCAAAGAAAATAGATCACCGCATGCCAATAAAGAAGAAGAAGAGTCCTTTGTATTCTTGTTCCAGTGAAGGAGACCAGCTGATTTAGGCATGGCAGCCATTGACGAGATGGCGAGTAGTAAGTTGATGGAGCTGCGGATTCCCACACTTGCCAAGAGAATGGGCACTCAAAATAAATATGTGAGATAGATTCAGGGGCAGATTGACAGAGGAGACAGGCCGGGTCCGTGGGGAGTCCCCAATGGATAAGGCGATCTCTTGTAGGACATCTATTCAGAGTCACTAGCCAAGTTAGAAACATATGGCGTGGGATTCCTCCTGAAAACCAAACCTGTTTATGCCATACAACTTCCGGGTCATGATCACAAAGCAGTTTATATATCAAGCCAGTTGAGTATCTAGTTGCCGCAACTCCTCCCGGCATCCATTCATAGCAGTCCATACAGTTGGTAATGGAGAGTGATAGGAGGAAGGTAATAACTTGAACCTGGTTTTCTGATCTTGCCGGGGGATTCGCCATCCATCGTTTTCCCATAGCTCTGCCAGTGTTGCCTCTCTCGGTATTGGAAACCTGATTCTTGAATTTCGTCCTAGATAGTCAGACAAACAACCAAAAGGAGACCAATTTCCAGACCAGAAATAGCAAGTTTCTCCGTTCCCAACCCTCTGAATTATCCAAGGATAGACAGTTCCACGCATACCAATTAGTTTCCTAGCAAGCCAAGAGTGCTTCTGTTTCGTGTTGATGACCCAGAAATTGTTTACATTTCCTTCCAGGACCTCTGCTATAAACCATAATGACCAGATAGATGCAGGACAGAAGAAGAGAAGATAAATTAACTTCATAGCACATGCCTCATTCCACTTTGCTAAGTTTCTCAGACCTAATCCTCCTTCTTTTTTATCTTTACAGCAGGAGCTCCAGGCGACTTTAGCTGAAGAGGGAGCCTCGCAGTTACCTTTCCAGAGGAATTTTCCACATAAAGAATCTATTTCCGCCGTGCAAGCTTTTGGCAATATGAAGGCACTAGTCCAGAAATTGGTGATACCATTGATAACAGTGTTGATAAGCACCAGTCTTCCCGCGTAAGAAAGGGTTCTGTTTGTCCAGGAGTTCAGCTTGCTCTTGACCGACTGTATAAGAGGTGCGCACTGGTGGATGGATATCTTTTTAGAGCACAGTGGTACCCCTAAGTATCGGATGGGAAGGGAACCATACGATAGCCCCGTAGATGCTTGAATGGAGCTGATTTCATCTTGTCTTAGCCCAGATGCAAAGAAGCAGGATTTAGATATGCTTATGCCCAGACCCGTCTTCTCTTTGAATTCTTCAAGTATTTGCAGAACATTCTGAACTGAAGAGAGGGATCCATCCGTGAATATCAGAAGGTCGTCGGCGAAGCATAAGTGGGTTAATTTGGTGGATCGGCACTTGTGGTGGTAGTTTATTTTTCCTTCCTCCGCAGCTCTATTCAACGCAAGAGAGAGACAGTTCATTGTGATCACAAACAAGTAAGGCGATAGGGGATCACCCTGCCTCAATCCTCTTTTCCCTTTGAAGTATCCATATGTTGATCCATTGAACCCTGTGGAGAAGGCTGGGGTAGTAACACATGCTTCTAACCAACGAATACAGAGGTCAGGGACCTGAATCGCTCTGAGGCATTTGAAGAGAAAGTCCCAACGGACAGTGTCAAATGCTTTAGCTATATCCAGTTTCAGTGTTATCCTCTTTACACCACCCTTTCGATGATACCCTTGCACTATCTCTGAAGCCAAGAGTGTGTTTTCTAGGAGTAACCGCCCTTTGATGAAAGCTGTTTGGTTTGGCAGAATCAGTGAAGAGAGGATAGGCTTGATGCGTTTCACCAGTAAGCGCGAGATGACCTTGTAAGAGGTGTTACAGCAGGAGATAGGACGAAAATCAGAGATTAGCGAAGCCCCCGGTTTCTTTGGGATAAGAGTGAGGATTGTTGCATTTGTAGACGATGGCAGAAACCCCGTAGTGAAGAATTTGGTTACAGCTGTTTGGAACTCTGAACCTAAAATCTGCCATGCTGCTTTAAAAAATCCTGAGGTGAAACCGTCAGGCCCTGGCGCTTTGTTAGGGTTGATCTTTGAAAGCACAGACTGTATCTCCATCAGAGTCGGGAATGAAGACATGAGGCATTTCTGCTGGACGTTGCATCTGAAGGTGTTAAGCTCTTCCAGCCATTGCAGGGTGCAAGTTAGCTGTGGCAAGAGTTCAGGGGCCAGAATATCCTTAAAATGTGCGATCGCTATCAGGCTCATCATGTCTGGATCAGTGACTTCTTGACCATTAGCACCGACGAGAACGCGTATGGAGTTGTATGAGTTCCTGGCTGCTGCAACCATCTGAAAAAATGGTGAGTTACAGTCCCCCACCTTAAGCCAATTTATTCTAGATTTTTGGTGGAAAAATGCTTCTTCTATTCCTCTCAGAAAACTCCATCTCTGGTAACAGTCTCTCTCATTTTGAAAAGTGATAGTATTAGGGTTGTCCATCGCTTGTACCTGCACCAGTTTTAAACAAACGTTAGCCTCACTCACTCGTTTCTGAATATCTGAAAAAATTATCTTTATGGAGAGTTTTGAGAGATCGCTTTAAGTTTTTCAACTTATAACCCAGAGTAGCCAAGTCTCTTGCTTCTCCTCCACCGAGAATCCATGCAGTCTCAACCGTTTGAAGGAACATGGGATGGGTGGTTAGGAAGTTGAAGAATTTAAATGGTTTGGTTCCGGATTGAGGTAGAGGGCAATGAAGGTTTATGAGGCAGGGAGAGTGGTCAGAGAAGTCGATAGGCAGGAAGGAGGCAAGGCTATTGGGGAAGGTTTGGATCCAAGTGTTATTAACTAGAGCTCTGTCCAACTTCTTAGTGATAGGAGCAGCTGGTCTTTTGTTTGTCCATGTGTGGGCAGTACCATGGTATCGTAAGTCATCCATTCCCAAGTCGACAATCACGTTTTTCAGCTCCATCATATCTGGCGTCAAATGGTCAACAGCTAGAGAAGAGTGCTCAGCATAATGGATAATCTGGTAAAGGTCCCCACCAATTAGCCAGCTTTGATTTTCCAGAAATAAAGTTTGCTGCACTTCTTGAAGCGTCTGCCAGAGTTCTAATCTCTCATCTCTAGTGTTTGAAGCGTACACCGCAGAGTAATAAAATGTATCCCCATTGCCTAAATTTACTCTGCAAGTGATAGATTGCCAAGTTTGGTGAAGCACTTGGACAGAAGTTGGAGCTTTCCATATAATGATAACCCTGTCATCAGTGTGGGTGTCGTGGTTTGAGGTATAGCTCCATCCCGAGCACAGTTTCCCCATCATATGATTCAATTGAGTTTCCTGAATGTGTGTTTCCAAAAGAGCACCGATAGTAGGCTTGTTTTTTTCCAGCCACTGAACAAAAGGTCAATGCTTGTCCGGCTCATTTATACCTCGGACATTCCAAAAAAAGATTTTTTTACTCATTGGGGATTGGTCGGGGTCACTCCTAAAGGAAGGAGAGGACCCTTTCCAGGGAGGGAGCTAAGGTCTGGTGGAATTAGGGAGGAGGAAGAGGAGACAGTTTGGCCCGGGAGAAAGATAGGTGGAGTTTTTGATAGGTTTTCGGGGCAGAGAGGGGCAAAAGGGTTTGAAATGGCTTTAGGAGGGAGGTGAGAAGAGCCAAATCTAGAAGGGTGATTGGATTATCGATTTTAAAAGTTAGCCATCTATTATTATAGTTTAGGGGACAACTTCAAATCATAACTTGTGTTTTATGTTACTAAAAATTAAGTTACTTATAGATCATGTAACTTGAACATATTTTAGATTAACTTCAGGGAACTTACAATTTTTTTGGTAAATGTTAAATGGAACTTATAATTTTTGGATAACACTGTGAACCCATGACAAGGGGTATATTGATCCACGTATAGATCGAAGGAGATAATAACTGAAGAATTAAGTTATACAAATAACCATTGTTAGTTTTTTATTACCTTGGTTTTTATAGGCCTAATTTCCCTTTTTTTTTTGTAAACTAAAGTTAGTATATTTCTAAAGTAGAAAAACAGAAATATACTTTAACTACGGTAAAAATTAGCTCCAAGGTGTGATATATAGTAAAGAGTCTGCTTCTTCATTTAAAAATAAAAATTCATGCGTCTCTCCTCCACAATTTCTAAAGTAGAAAAACAGAAATTGTGGAGGAGAGACGCATGAATTTTTATTTTTAAATGAAGAAGCGACTCTTTACTATATATCACACCTTAGAGCTAATCTTTACCGTAGTTAAAGTAAACTAAGAGTCAGATAGCAATCAAAGCAGCGGTATCTTCACATGTCAGGTGTTTAAATGTTTTTTCTAACTCTAAGGTCCTCATCTTAATCTTGAAGTCTCAGGTTCAGGATGTTGTTTTGAAAGGATTTTCCATAATATCAGTATGTTGGCAAACTCTTTCGAATCTATCTCTTTTAATTTCATTCTGCATTTAGCAAATGTTGTAGCTGACTTTTCAGCAAAAGCATCTTTGTATTCAGGGGCGGATGATGTTAGGAGTTTTGAGGCTCCTAAGTCAAATAATAGTATAGTGGAAGTAAGTTGTCGAATCAGTTCTGAGGGACTCAAAGCAGTGAGAATGCAAGTATTTGCCTAATCTAAGTGCAGCCAGTGATTTGATGATTTCTAAACTAATGATTAAAGCTAATGCAAAGCAATAAAAATGATACTTTTAAGCTATTGGAAAGGAGAACTCATGGGTATAGGGATTTAGACCTTGGGTGATCAGGTTTCGAACTAAGGAATGTAAATGATAAATCAAACTATCAACCTTAAGCCTAGACACAATTCTAAGCAAGCTCTATGTCTAGATGAATGCTCATTTGCTAACATGTCTCAAACATCAAATGTCTTTGGTTGAATAACATGCAAGCAATCATTACTAACAAGTCTATTAGCTATCTTAGCATCTTTAACAACAAATGTCTTTGGCAAAGTACACTAAAAGCCTAGGAGAGTTGACTCAGGCATTTCATCAAACACCTGTCGGGTGAGAAATGCCTAGAGATCACCCTTTGAGTGGCCTACTCAAATGATGCATTAAGATCACTCTACTATGCAAGGAACAAGTATGATCTATACCTAAAACATCCTAGAACTAGCCTAATCAACCTTAATCACCCTAACCCATGAATCCAAAAGGTGATTACTCACTAATCTCCATGATTCCTCTTAAACCCATGGTGGATTTCAGATGAATCATATAGAGAAATAGAAGAGAAACTCACAAGAACACAAGAACAATCAAAGCCAAAAGAGAACTTTTCTTGAGAGAGTTTTGTGTATTCAATAGATTTCATAAAAGATAATCTGCCAAATGGTGGCTACATAGTACTTAAACATTAGGTTTTCCAAGTGCAAAAACGTGCACAACAATTGCAAAAAGGTCCTTGAAAATAATAAAATCGTGCAGCAGATAACGCGGAGCGACCTCAGAGGATCACTCCAGGAGGTCGCTCTGGGTTGGGAGCGACCTTGGAGGGTTGCTCTGAGAGGTCGCTCCAGCCTCCATTTTTGTGTCTCCGGGCGATGAAAACGCGAGCTACTTAGGCAGGTCGCTCTGGTTGGTCGCTCTGGTTGGGAGCTACCTTAGGGGGTCGCTCCAGAAGGTCACTCTGCGGTTCTCGACCAGGATGGATATGCCTCTAGTAAATTGATCATAACTCCTCCATTACATCTCCAAATGACTTGAAACCACTTCCATTAGAAAGCTAACTCAATTTCCTGTGTCTCCACAAAATCTTAGCAACAGAAGATTTCTCTAAGGCCTCCATCCATGCTCATCTTTCACCCCTTTTTGATCACATTGCTTCCAAATGTCTCCAAGAACTCCATGTGGTGTTCCAATACCTGATAGAGACATATGTATGCCAAATGCAACCTAAACATGTCTAAATCCTAATCTATATGATGCAAATGCTTATGAATGAATAGCTAAAACAATGCAAATATGCAAGATATCAACTCCCCCACACTAGTCCTTTACTTGTCCACAAGTAAACTTTCAAGAACCAAGGAGAAAAGTTTGAAGATGGGGACTCATAACCAAAAGAAACTCTTCTTAGTTCTCAACCTAACAACCTTGCATAATCATACCAAATAGCAAGAGCAAAGATTTTATCCATCTCTAACTTCTCTAGGCCTATCCCAGCTCCTTTGATCTCTACACTCATTAATCATGCATCCACAAACCACAAATCCACCATCTCTCTAACATTCAGGAAGCAAACTCAATAGACATCTCACAAATGGTCAACTGGTCCAAGTCATTTGGTTTGGTAAGACAAAGGCTTTAATGCAAGTGAAATCAGAGGTTCAAAATAATCTTTAAGGTGGTTTACTCTCAAACACAGTAGCTTTGACATTACACATAATATATCTAAGAAAGGGATCAACTCATGCATACAATGCTCAATCTCCATTGTTCTACCCTTTCCCAAACACACAAGATATTTAATTATTCCTCAATGTCAAACCCAACTCACATCTCTCACCAAAAGATCCCAAGAACATTCTTCACATCAGACTCTTTCTTTTTGAAATCAATAAGGGATTTTTCACAATTTTAAAACAAATCTTAGCTCCTAACAACTTTGCTAGCCCCCTTTTTATTCTCTTTTTTTTTTTTTTTTTTTTTTATATTGGGGGCCAAGACTTTTCACAATAAGAGCTAGATACTTCTCCACTTATCCCATAAAGACTAATCATTTAAGCACAAAGAGTCAAACCTTTCATATTCCCAAATCACAATCACAACACTCACCCCCTTCCTATAGCTAGACAATAGAGTGACTAATCTAGCAAGAATGGAGACTAAGCATTGTCGTTCCCAATACTCTCAACATTATGCACATGTAAAGCTTTCCAAAGAGGCCTCACTCAACAAATAATGATGGTTTAAAAAGAGGTATGGGTTTTGGGAGTGGAGTACCACTTGAGTTTGTCAAGAAGATTGGTAAAAAGGATGGGACAACTCAAGTGTGTATATCCATGACTTAGTACACAAGGACCATATGCAAGAGACATTAAAACAGGAGCTTGCTTCAAAGAGAGAGTATCAACAGTCAAATGAGTTTCAAGAGGAGCATTCAAGGCGCGAAGTTTACAAGCTTTCCAAAGGGTGCTCAAGCTACTTGTCATGATTACAAAGGTCAACAAATTCAGTACTTAGCATGAGCTCTTTACAAGGTTGAAATCCCCCTAATGCATGAATGCAACCTATATGCTTCTAGACTCAATCCTAAAAATGCAAATGATGCAACTAAATGATTCTTTTTGTGTTTTTCAAATTTTTTATTTTTTTTGATTTTTTCTATGCAAATAAGAATGTAATATGCAATGCATGAGACTCAAAATCATGAAAACAAACATGATCAAATACTTGGTACCTCCCCCACACTTAAATCACACAGTCTCTGTGTGAGTGAGGTACCCAATGAAATTCTAAAATGCAAAGAAAAACTGGGAGAAGGGAAGTTTCCAGTTACCTGAGACGGGAGAGGTGGAAGGGTCGCTGCGGCAGGTCGCTCCCAGCTGGAGCGACCTCGTGACGTCGCTGCGGAGACCTCGCTCCATGGTCAGTTTCGCTCGGGTGGACGCGAGCGACCTCTGGGGCGTCGCTGTGGGCAAGTCGATCCCAGCTGGAGCGACTTCTCTCCCCTCGCTCTGATGTCCGACTTTCTGCTCAACACCTGCACACAACTTCATTTTCCCATTGTTTTATGCAATAAGATGATAATGCAAATACTAATGCAATATATACAAGGATACTCATGGGACTTCCTCCCAAGTGAGCTTGTTTTAAGTCTCTAGCTTGACTTTGCCTCCTTTGGATCAGGCTGGACTAGGTGCAGAAAGTGGAGTTGACACCCATCTTCCTCAGGTGGTAGCTCATCAAAGTGATCATCAGCAGGAGGGCCCATTTCTTCTTCAATGGTGAAGGCTTGTCCAACACAGTGGGGTTCCTCATTTTCTCCTTGATGTCAAAGTGGAGGATGTTCTCCTTGCCCAAATGGAGGTCAATCTTCCCTTCCTTCACATTCACAATAGCTCCTGCAGTAGCTAAGAATGGCCTTCCAAGAATCAATGGGTCTTGAGCCTCCTCACCCATCTCAAGCACCACAAAATCTGTAGGTATCTCATACCTTCCAATCTTCACAGGGAGGTTCTCTAGGATGCCCACAGGGTACTTCACTGAACGATCAGCCAACACCAGAGAGAGTCTACACTTCTTGTACTGAGTGAATCCAAGCTTCTTTGCCACAGACAAAGGCATCAAGCTGACACTAGCTCCCAAATCGCAGAGACATTTCTCAAACACCATAGGTCCAAGAGCACAAGGGAGTGTGAAGCATCCTGGATCCTCTAGCTTCTCTGGAGCATCAAGCCTCTGAATGATGGCATTGCACTCATGACTCAGAACCAT
Source organism: Raphanus sativus (assembly GCF_000801105.2). Lineage (NCBI taxonomy): Eukaryota > Viridiplantae > Streptophyta > Magnoliopsida > Brassicales > Brassicaceae > Raphanus > Raphanus sativus. The sequence goes on along the minus strand of NW_026615436.1, from coordinate 1,093 downwards.
CATGCCCTCCATCTCCTTCTTCTTAGCAGCTACAACATCTTTCAGGAGTTGCTGTATTGAGGAATCAGCATGAAAGCATCAATGATGGGCATTGTAACCTGAGCTTCACTCATCTGCTTCTCAAACAAAGCCTTGTACTTCTGTAGCAGCTGCTTTCTTGAATCTACCAGGGAATGGAAGCTTTGGTTCATAGGGAGGAGGGACAGGAGAGCTCTCACTTGCTGGAGCAGCAGATTCACCATCTTTTGTTGTTTTTTTCTCTTCTCCAACCTTTCCTTTACCCTTGGCTTTCACAATCTTCTCCAAGATCTCAGCATCTGTCTTCTCATCAACAATGACCACTTCATCATCTAGGTTGATGGCCACCTCCTCACCTTGTTTCTCAGCATCCTTGGTGAGGGTTACAGGAGTCAACTGCTTACCACTCCTAAGTGTGACAGCTTTTGCTTCCTTGGGGTTTTGATCTGACTTTCCAGGTAGAGATCCTTGCTGGCGGTTCTGGTGGGAGCTCATGGAAGCAAACTGATTCTCCAAATTCTTGACAGAGAAGCAAGGTTGGAGAATTTGTTGTTGAGCTCATTGTAGCTTCCATCAATCTTGGAGTGAAGGTTCTTCAGCTCATAGCCACATGCTTCTCACTTCTAGTCTGAGACTCCAAGATCTGTTTCAGTAAGGCATCAGTGCTGCTCTGTTGAGGAGCAGAAGAGCTAGAGAGGAGTTTTGCTGAGGCTGATAGTTGCTCTGCTGGTTGTTTCGAGGCTGATAACCACTCTGCTGGTTGTTGGAATAGGGCTTCTGTTGGTAGTTGTTGTACTGAAAGTTGGGTTCCTTCTTGTACCAGCTACCATTGCTGTTGATGAAACACAATTCCTCTTGCCCTTCCAAACCCTCAACCTCATTGACAGTAGGAGGTATCTCCTGGTTTGGTTTCCAACAAAGTTCACCTGCGCTTGTGTGGCCTTATCAGCAATGAGTTTGTCAATCTTCTCCTGAAGAGCCTTTATCTCATTTCTTGTCTGCTTGTCTTCTGACTCTATTGCTCTGTCATGGTCCCACTGTAGACTGCATCACTCTTAACCATGTTGTCAACCAG
>NW_026615435.1:0-65363 GCF_000801105.2 Raphanus sativus | reverse complement strand
ACAATGAGAGTGATGATGACTATGTGGATCAAATAGATATGGTCAGTAGGAAGCGTTATATCTATTGGTGAAGAAGAAGATGACACTGACACTGCGTTATAGCTTTCATAGCTATTATATTTTGATCTATATGTGCTCTAATATGAGTGTTATTTGGTATCCTTGAATCTGAGTTCTCACTAGTAATTTTGCATGGTACACTAGTTTTCTTGTCTCTATTGCTAATGAACTTACATTGATCATTTGCCTTGGACATTGATCAACTAGAAATGATTTTTTTAATTTATTTGTAGAAAGCATGAAATGTACTCTCCATAATGATGCTGCATATCTACATTACATAGCTTTTAATAATCATAAGCGTAAATGTGCATTAGAAACTAACGTTATTCATCAACTTTATGTTAATTGTTTAAAACATTTTACATATGATTCAAATTGCTTCAACCAATTGGTCTGTTTTTCTGTTTGGTTCACTTTGCACACATCACAACTACTCACACCATGGCCTAGATCACTAAACATCATGAAACATGATTTATTTGGATCTTTTCACACCTTGAAACAAACGTCATGGTTTTTAGTTTCTAATCTATCTTATTAAAACAGAAAGGTCAATAGTTGAATATGTATATTAGTTTAGTACATATGTCATTATATAACAGCTATGTGTCATTATATTGGTTATAGTTTTTCTATTATATAACAATAGTTTATTTTGCGTTTGAGAAAACATCTGCGGACAACGTCAATGAAAAACATATTAATCGAGTAAGTTCTTATAGCAATGAACTTTCAATTCTTTTATCAGAAATTATTCCTTGACAGCTTTCGATCAAACATATTTACATATCCAAAGTTGACCATATGATCCTAAAATAATTTAATGTGTATTGTAGGATTTGATAGAATTTATTAATAAATAAAATAATATTAATTTGTCAACTACTTGTGATAGTCAGGCCTAGCAATTCAAATTTGACAATGTAAACTTACAACATTTAAAATCAAAATTGGCAAATAAGAAGAAAAAAAATCACACAATTGATGATAAAAAGAGTAATCAGCAAATAAACTGAGCCAGGAATATAATACAGTACACAAACTTAGTTTTTGTAAATTAAAGTTATATGTTTTTTTTTTTGAAACTGAAGTTATATGTATTCATAAGAAAGCAAATCTTATAATTAAGCAAGAGTAGTTGCGACTTACGAGAAATTAAGAAACACATACCCCCGAGATGCATTCTTATAGTTGTTTTGCTAGCCTGTTTTGTGCATCGCACGTAAGTTGTTAGTTTTATTCAAGGGTTATTCAAAGTGTTATACTTTTTTTCTTTATATTTATATGGACTACCATCTCCAAACCAAACCTAACCCAAAAAAAAACTTCAAACGAAGAAAATATCAAAAACGAAAGGAGGAAAATGTCTTCCTCCTACGGCAAAGTCGATGAGCGTGACCATGTAACGCTCCAAGCTCGTCGCGACTCGAGGAAGAGAATCACAATCATCGTCGTATCGCTACTCGTTCTCGTCGGTATCGTGATAGGAGCCGTCTTCGGAACCATGGCTAACAAGAAGTCAACGACGGTGGACACTAACGTTAACGGAGAACCAATATCCGTATCCGTTAAAGCCGTTTGCGACGTTACACTACATAAAGACAAGTGTTTCGAAACGGTCGGATCAGCTCCAAACGCAAGCAGTCTCAATCCAGAACAGCTCTTTATATACGCCGTCAAGATCACAATCGCAGAAGCCACGAAAGCTCTCAACGCATTCACCTCTTCAGGAGACAACACCACCATGCATGCTTGCGTCGAGCTTCTTGACCTAACGATAGATAACCTCAACAACACGTTAACATCATCATCAAACGGTGACGTCACGTTACCTGAGCTAGTCAATGATCTCCGAACATGGCTGAGCTCTGCGGAAACGTACCAAGACACGTGCGTTGAGACGTTGGCTGAATCAAACAATCCAGAGTCAAAGACGTTCGCAGAAGGTCAGCTCAAGAACGCAACGGAGCTGACGAGTAACGCTTTAGCTATCATCACATGGCTTGGTAAGATCGCTGATTCCTTCAAACTAAGGAGACGTTTGCTTAGTGCTGACGTGGCGGTGGACTTCAACGTGGGGAGGAGGTTGTTGCAGAGCACGGATTTGAGGAAGGTGGCGGATATTGTGGTGGCGAAGGATGGCTCAGGGAAGTATATAACGATCAGTAGGGCTTTAAAGGATGTGCCTGAGAAGAGTGACAAGAGAACGGTTATATATGTGAAGAAAGGAGTTTATTTTGAGAATGTGAAAGTGGAGAAGACCATGTGGAATGTTGTTGTGGTTGGAGATGGCGAGAGCAAGAGTATTGTCTCTGGTAAACTCAATGTCATTGATGGGACTCCCACTTTCCAGAGCGCCACGTTCGGTAAATCTCTCTATATATTTACCAATTATGAACCAACTAATCTAATAACTTAGAGGATGAATATTGAGAATTAAATATATTTTTTTTGGTCAAAAGAATTAAAGATTTTGTTAAGATACTATCAATAAATCTAATAACCTCTCTAGATTTTCAATTTGGGTAGTTTAGAATGATCTGATTTGCCAAGATTCTTAAGGTTCTTTGTTAATTATCTCAATGTTTTGTACATCCTCTTCATTATTTTCTAATGATGTTTACAATTTTTTTTTAAAAAAAATTGATAAGTTTTTTTCAAAATATTATCAACTAGAAGAAATAGATTGTCATGCAAGAAGGGTTCAATTGATTTGTTTTCGAAACTTGTTGGTAATTAGGTGCTGTGTATAGAATTAGCAACTAAACAAGTGCCTAGCTAGCTAACTATCTCGATCTTTCGAAAACATCGTTTTAGAAAAGTTATTTCGTTTATGACCGATTTATCGAGTAAGCGAACTTCTATATCAAATATTAGAACAATAGTTTCAGCTATGAGTGCAATAAACTAACCGAAATCACTTGAATTCTTGTCATATCGCTACCTTAATAAAACAAATCGAAATAGATCTTATGTGACGTAATCGAAATACAATCCTTGCTTGTCACCCAAGAAACTAGTTATATGATTGACTTGCTATGTCTCAAGAAACTATTTTTTATGCTTTATTATGCTTTAAGAAACAAGTTTTGACTTTACTACATATGTTTTTTTACAGCTGTGTTCGGGAAAGGGTTTATGGCAAGAGACATGAGCTTCATCAACACAGCCGGTCCATCCAAACACCAAGCCGTAGCTCTATTGGTGAGCGCAGATCTTGTAGCCTTTTATCGATGCACAATGAACGCATACCAAGACACACTTTACGTACACGCGCAACGTCAGTTTTACCGCGAGTGCACCATAATAGGAACAGTCGATTTCATCTTCGGTAACGCAGCCTCCGTTCTACAAAACTGCAAGATTCTCCCTCGCCGACCAATACAGGGACAGCAGAACACAATAACCGCTCAAGGACGCAAAGATCCTAACCAGAACACAGGAATCTCGATACACGGTTGTAACATATCTCCGCTAGGTAACCTAACTGGTGTTCAGACGTTTCTAGGTCGGCCGTGGAAAGATTTCTCGACGACGGTGATAATGGAATCATCGTTAAACGGGTTTATTGATCCCAAAGGTTGGTTGCCGTGGGTCGGAGACTCTGCGCCGGATACTATATTTTACGGTGAGTATAAGAATATCGGCGCTGGTGCGTCGACGAAGAATAGAGTTAAGTGGAAGGGATTGAGGTTTCTAAGTACAAAGGAAGCGAATAGGTTTACGGTTAAGCCTTTCATCGACGGAGAGAGATGGCTTCCAACAACTAAAGTGCCGTTCAGGTCCGGTCTCTGACTTTGTTTTCCGATAACGAGATTTCCAATTTAATCTCTTTTATTTTTGGATGTGAATAAAGTGTTCATTGTTATTCTATTGTATCATTTGATTGATTAATTTCAAATCACACTATCTAAAAATAAACAAGGTGAGCATATTGTGAATTTGTGTTGGTATATTAGTTGACAATTTCTTTATTTTTTTCTTTATTTCATTTTGAAGAAATATCATAAATATATAAAATCTCATCCATTGCAGATGTACAAGTTTGTACATGTTCTTAATGTCAAAACACTCGATTTCTTTCAAAAGCAGAGATTAATTTCAATCAAAAAATTATCGGTTATCTAAAAAACGAAACAGTTAATAATAATCATGATTCATGAGAAACATTCGCTGCATTCCTATTGGCTCCATTCCTATGGTCGAGGTAGGATCAGCTGCTAGATCTGGTGCAGCTTTGATGGTACAGTTGATGATAGAGATTCCAGTGTTTTGGTTTGGTTCGGTTCTTCCATGGGCTATAATTGCATTCTTCTGCTTTGCCATTGGTTTTCTAGCATATATACTGCAGTTTTGAAAGATTGCCGCTGCGTTTCCGAATATAAAATCAATGGTAGCTATTACAAAATAAAAAGAAGAAAAACGGGACATAGATTAATAATGCTAACAAAAAAAGATTAATAATGTATCAATGAAAAAGGAATTCATGTAAAATCATATACATGTAAACTGGATCGAGAGAGAACAATCTTTGAATACTGCTTTTATTGACTTAAAACAAAAGCTCTGTGTTAAGAAACAGAGAGTTACAACGATGGTCTTATAAAGACCTTATGATCGAAAAAACAAAACAAACTTCTCCCTACTAATCAGCAGATCCATTCTTTTCTCAACTACTTTATTCAGCTTGATCCTAAAGTCTCGGAATGTAGTTATGACTCAGTCTTCAATTCCTCCCCTAAACTGAGAACACTCTTGTTTTCAGTTTAACCGTTCTTCACTTCAACTCCCATGTATTCTCTCATCTTCTCGAACACATCCAACTTCACAGCTTTGGTCATTACGTCTGCCAACTGATCTTGCGTAGAGCAATACTCCAACTCAATCACCTCATCACTCACTAGCTCACGTAGGAAATGAAACCTTACTTGAATGTGTTTGCTCCTCCCATGAAAGACAGGGTTTTTTGACAACTTTATAGTAGAACTGTTGTCGCAAAACAGAACTGTCTTCTCCTCTTGTTTACACCCAATCTCTTCCAACACATTTCTCAACCACACCGCCTGACACGCTCCTGCAGCAGCTGAAACATACTCGGCTTCTGTGGTTGATAAGGTGACTATAGGTTGCTTCCTTGATGCCCATGAGATTGCTCCTCCTCCGTTCATGAATACATACCCTGACGTACTCTTTCTGTCATCTTCATCTCCAGCATAGTCACTATCAACAAAACCCACCAGCTCCTCCTTGTTGTCGGACCGATACTGTATCCCATAATCCATTGTTCCTTGAACATACCTCAGAATCCGCTTTACAGCAAGTAGATGCTGTTCGGTTGGCTTCTCCATATACCTGCTCACAAGATTGACTGAATAGATGAGATCAGGTCGTGTGGCAGTAAGATACCTCAGGCTCCCAACTATCTGCTTGTACACCGTTGCATCAACTCGTGCCCCTGCTCCTTCTTTAGTAAGCTTGCTCCCTTGTACTGTTGGATTCCTAACCGAGTTACACTGCTCCATACCGAACCTCTTCATCACTTCTCTTGCATACTTCCTTTGGTTTATGAAGATTCCCTTCTCGTCTTGTGTTACTTCAACGCCAAGAAAGAACTTCATCTTACCAAGATCAGACATTGCAAACTCCTTCTTCATTGATTCTTTGAACGCCTCTCGCATGATCAAGGAACTGCTTGTGTAAATCACATCATCAACATACACACTTACTATCAGCACATCGTCCCCTTCAGCCTTCACGAATAGAGTGTGTTCACAGTAACATTTCTTGAACCCCTCCTTCTCAAAGTATCCCTCGATCCTACTGTACCATGCCCTTGGAGCTTGTCTTAGCCCATACAACGCCTTGCTCAGCTTATACACCTTTCCTTCTTCATTCTTGATCTCGAAGCCTTTAGGTTGCTCAACATACACATCTTCCTTGAGCTCACCGTGTAGGAATGCACTTTTCACGTCTAGTTGATACACACACCAACCTCTCTTAGCCGCAGTACTGAGTAGAAGTCGGATTGTATCCCATCTAGCAACGGGAGCGAACACTTCATAGAAATCAACACCTTGAGTTTGATGAAATCCCTTTGCCACCAATCTTGCTTTGTGCTTGTCAACTTCACCTTTCTCATTCAACTTGGTCTTAAATATCCATTTAACACCAATGACCTTGGACCCTTCTGGCAACTCCACTAGCTCCCAGGTGTTGTTTTCTTCTATCGATTTCATCTCAGCTTCCATCGCCTGCCTCCACCTTTCGTGATGTACTGCCTCTTCAAATTTCTCTGGATCTCCCATCTCAGCTACCAGTACCATCAAGTCTTCTTCTTCCTCCATGAACAGACCCATCTCATAGTCTCTCATCCAGACAGGTCTTGTCTTGCTTCTACCCGTTCTTGTTGTCTCAGACCCTTCTGCTTCTGCTTGCACTGGATGGTTGTCTGCGTTTTCTTCTTGAGGTGACACAGGGGGCGTTGGTGGATTCTCTTCTTCCTCAGCTTCATTTTCATTTTCTCCTCCATTGTTTCCTCCTACTGTCTCTGTTGCAGACGCTTCCTCCCCTTCATCAATGAATTGTTCATCTTCTTCGTCCTCTTCCCAGTTCCATTGTTCTCCCTCATCGAATCTCACGTCTTTACTGATCAGAATCTTCTTCTCCTTAGGCTCATATAAGCGGTAGCCCTTTGATTCTCTGCTGACGCCAAACATGACACACTTGATGCTTTTCTCGTCTAGCTTCACGCGTTTTTCATACGGAATGTGTGCATACGCAATGCATCCAAAGACGCGCAGGTGATCCACAGATGGCTTCATGCTGCTCCACTTCTCAGACGGTGTGATGTTTCCAAGAATGACTGTGGGACTCCGGTTCAGTATGTGTACAGCGTATTGTGTTGCTTCCGTCCAGAATCTGATAGGTACTTTCATACCAAACAACATGCATCTCACCATGTTCATCAAGCTCCTGTTCTTCCTTTCGGCCACCCCGTTCTGTTGGGGTGTGTATGCAGTTGTGAGCTGTCGCTTGATCCCATTGTCCACACAGTACTGCTGGAACACCCTTGAGTTATACTCACCACCTCTGTCAGACCTGAGACACACCAGTAGCTCTCCACTTTCTCTTTCAGCCGCCAGTCTGAACTCCTTAAATGCCTTGAAGGCCTCTGATTTTTCTGTTAAGAACGTCGTCCAACACTTTCGACTATAATCATCTATGAAGTTGATTATGTACCTCTTTCCGCTTGCTGAGGTTGGTGCTATAGGGCCGCAAATGTCGGTGTGAACTAGCTCTAGGCATCTACTCGCTCTCCACTTGCTCTGCTTTGGGATGTTTGATCGAATTTGCTTCCCTTTCATACACACCTCACAAATTTTTCCTTTGTTCGCAAGCTTTGGTAAGCCCAGTACCATATCTTTGTCCGCCATTGTTGTCAGGTTGTCATGACTGAGATGTCCAAATCTGCAGTGCCAGATCTCCTCTGCATCTCCCACTGTAGTCATCAGGTTTTGTGCTTCTCCGACGCCATCTTTTGCTTCTCTCGCACGTATCATGAACATTCTGTTCCTGGACATCGTCGACTTCATGATCACCTTCCTCTGTTGCTTGTGCCACACTTCACAAACATCATCGTCGATCACAATTCTCAGACCCTTTTGCTGCAGTTGGCCGACACTCATCAGGTTGTTCTTGAGTCCTGGTACATAGTATACCGAGGTTATGACTTGGAAGATACCATCAATCTCAAGTCTCAAGTTCCCTCTACCCTCGACTAGCATCTTCCTGTCATCTCCAAGTTTGACTTGATGTTGATAGCTTCCATCAAAGTCCATGAACCACTCTTTCATGCCACACATGTGGTTGCTGCAACCAGAGTCAAGATACCAAATGTGTCTTTCGTCTTGTTTCATCACATCAATTTGCGCCATTAGAAGCAGATCCTCCTCCAACTCCGCATAGTTTGCATTTTTTTCCCATGTGGGGCATTCATTCTTGAAGTGACCCATCTTGTGACACTTATAACACTCGATATTGTCCTTGTTGAAGCTGATACTGCCTCTGCCTCTTCCTCCTCTACCACCACGGTAGGAGTTTCTTCCTTGAGAATATCCTCCTCGACCTCTTCCTCCTTCCATCTTGAGCACTTGTTCTTCACTCGAATGCTTGCTCAGATTTTGCTCATGCACGAGCAGGGAGCTTTGCAGCTCATCCACAGTCATCTCAGTGATGTCCTTTGACTCTTCAATGGCACACACCACATATGTGTACTTCTCCACAAGAGTACGAAGTATCTTCTCAACCACCTTGGCATCAGGGATGTCCTCTCCTAGGTTCCTCATATCATTTGACACCATCATGACTCTAGAGAAGTACTCGGTAATAGAGTCTCCATCCTTCATCTCCAACACTTCAAAGTTTCTCCTCAACCGCTGAAGTTGCGAGCTTTGAACTCTCCTGTTCCCCTGGTACTTGTTCTTCATAGAATCCCATATGTCTTTGGCTGTCTCTTTCTTCACGATCGTCTTCAGTATCGTCTTGTCGATCGACGCAAAGAGATAGTTCTTCACCTTCAGATCTTTGAGTTTCTGTTCAGAACGCTCCGTCTGTTGAGCTTCGGTCAGGACTGTGACTCCGTCGTTCTCCACCATGCCTGTCTCTACAAGCTCCCACCACTCCTTGGACCTTAACAGGTTCTCCATGAGCATAGCCCAATGCTCGTAGTCTCCGTCGAACTTTGGTATTCTTAATTCCTTTTCACTCATCTCTTCTCACCACAGGTTTTGGATTGTAGGCTCTGATACCACTTGTAAACTGGATCGAGAGAGAACAATCTTTGAATACTGCTTTTATTGACTTAAAACAAAAGCTCTGTGTTAAGAAACAGAGAGTTACAACGATGGTCTTATAAAGACCTTATGATCGAAAAAACAAAACAAACTTCTCCCTACTAATCAGCAGATCCATTCTTTTCTCAACTACTTTATTCAGCTTGATCCTAAAGTCTCGGAATGTAGTTATGACTCAGTCTTCAATACATATTCCAATAATACAATAAGATCATACCATATATATCGCATTCTCGATAGAACTGTCTAAGAGAATGAACGTAGAGAGTATCTTGATAGCCTTCAAAACTACACCGGCAAAAAGTGGATCCTTCTGCATTGTTCCTCAAGGCCACGGCCTGATGCTTCTCAGGTCCAGCTGTGTTTCTGAATGTAACATCAACTGCCATGAACCGTTCTCCAGTTACCGCTACAAAATCAAATTAACACTATCATACACTAAGTAATTTGATAGGCACAATTCCAAAGGGAAAAAAGTGAACAAATTAGAAGAAGATAAAAGAAAACTAACCAAAGCTCGAGCAATTATACATGGTCCAACCATCAACAACATTATGGTTCCCGGTAATGATCGTCTTATTGATTCCATCTCCCATAAGCAATACGTTCTTTTTGTTGATTGGAACAACGATATATTCTTCGTAGACACCTTCTCTTGCGTATATGACAAAGTAACCATCCTCCGGTCCAGCGTTATTAGGTGCGCTGCAATTGCGTCAGTGATGGTTGTGAAGTTGTCGGATTTGTATGGACCTACGCTCAGCTCAGCTAACTCGCCGCAGTCGGCCACCGCGCCTATTTCCTCGGCCGTCATGGAGCCGGGTTTGTTTCTCACGCGGCGTACGTACCCGTTGATGACTTTGGAGAGGCGGCTGGCTTGTTTTAGGCATTGCTTGATCGTGAACTTGCCGTAGCTGTAGGGGTCCGACGGCGAGGATTTGACGGCGGAGAGGATCGTACGGCAGAGCTTCGGGTATGGTGTTGACTGAAGTTGATTGTGTCGGAGGCAAAGAAGGTGGTTGTGAAGGAGGCAAAGAAGGTGGCTGAGATGGAGGCAAAGAAGGGGACGGTGAGGGAGACTGTGGTGAGATTAGCAACGCACATGAGAGTAAAAGAACTGAGAGGAACAGGAGAGAAGAAGAGAAGTGTAGTGTTTTCATTTTGTTTTATTCTTCTATGTTATGGTGTTTGTTTAGTGGATTGGCTATAATGTGTGAATATATAGGGAGATACAAGGAGCTTGAGGTATTTAATTAATGCATGGGTCCAAGGAAAAATATATTATGTAATGCATGTTGGTCTAATAATTAATATCCTGCAAAGGTTATAAAAAATCTAAAAATGGAAAAAGAAGAAGATCAGAAGATGAATTCAACGTGGAATTTGAGATCAAGCATGAACAAAAGAGACCGAGTCTAGCTCACGGCCATGAACCCTGAATCTGTAGATACAAGTGTACGAAGAGCTTCCATGGTTCGATGCAGTGCCGGGCTTGACACATACAAGAGAAACAAACGTATAGGGCCCGCCATAGGGACAAAATATAATTTACTTGTGATCTAGATTTTTATTTTTTTGTATAATTTTGTGGTTTGTACTTTGGGTTTTCATTTACAAGAAATATATATAATAATGATTTTTCTTTTCTAAAAGATTTTAAGTGATAAAGAATATTACATTCATTTTACTTAATGTTTGATGTTCGTTTATTTTTTTAACTTGTTTTTTTTAAATTACATTTTCTGACATTATACTATTTTTGTTTTGTTTTTATAATAAACACACATGTTTATATCATCTCCACATATGTCTAACTAAAATTCATTATTTTTTATTTTATTTTTATTATAAAATAGTTTTCAATACACTGTGATAACATTGTTAACAAAGTGTTTTAAGAGCATGATTATCCCAAAGACTTATTTTGGGTCTCTTAATATTTTTTAATACTTTTTAGTAGTAAATATAGGTTAAGGGATATATACAAGAGACTTCTACATTTATGTCCTCCAATGCAATCTCTTATTTTGAGGTTCTTAAACAAATGTATATATCAACATCCTCAAGATCCTTTGGCCTACCATCGTAACAGAGACAAAATGGTATCACTTAACTGTTATTTACAGAAATCCATAACATTGGAGAGGAAATAAGAAAACAAAATAAATATAAAAGACTGGCGGCAATGAACCCAGCGCTGGCAAAAGTCACAACACACCATTGGTGCTGATTTCCGAGTCCCTGTAAACCTGCGCGAAGAAAGCAGAACAAATTGGTCAATTTGTATGTTAAATTGCTATTTGAGTTAGTTTTTTGAAGACAACAAACATTCTTATCATGACACTTCCAGAACTTAAAAAGGCAGGACAATACTAATACACAAGAAACAGAGCATCAACATTACCCCTATGAACTAAATCATTTTCTCAAGTTACCAACAAAGTCATGAATCATTTGCATCATTCACAGCCAATGTCTGAGAGAAGAATGCTGCACCTATCGTTGATTTCTGTTCACAACAACAACAGCAAGTATCAAAAATCTCAAGAATCTCTATAGAAAACCAAGTAAAAACATTTCTTCTAAAAAGTTTGCATGTGATGCTCATATCCATCCTTTGAGAACTTCTGTTCCTCTGCATAAACCAAAATGGCAAGCAACTTAAGCTGGTTTCCCTCAACATCTATGCAGCAAATCAATGACAGTACAAGGAAACTAGCGGAAAGAAATACTAAAATCAATATCCACTTGGGTCCATCAAGTTGAAGTATGAACAGATGATGAATGATGGACTGAGCCAATTGAGGATTCAAACAAAAACCAAAAAAAATCAGAGCTTTACCTTTCGATTCTAATAGCAGCAACCGTCGATTTTCGTCGTCGTCGAGGAGAGCCACCGCCGGTTTGCTTCGTCGTCGAGGAGAGGAACCCACGCTTTGCTACGCTTCGTCGTGGACAGGAACCGCCAGTTCGATTCGACTCAGCAGCGTCCGACAATTTTGTCGTCGGAGAGGACAGCCACCACCGAGTTGCTTCGTCGTCGAGAAGATCACCCATGATTGTCTCAGCTTCGTCGAGGAGAAACCGACAGTTTTCTTTGTCGAAAAAAAATGAATTTGTTTCTCCCCTCGTATTCTCCGACCCAAAGCATTTCAAACTGACGCGTGTCCAACAATATACGTCCCTTAATACAGCTTCATTAAGGGACGTTCCTTCACTTAATTCCCATTTTTTCTTTTTGTTTAATCCTAGTCAGCAATTAAAGACTCCTTAAGAGACCCCGATAATAATGCTCTAAGTTATGGCTAATATAAATTATTGTTAAAACATCGGTTGTTCACTCTAAGCTACGCAAGGATTTTTTTTGCTTAGATGTGGTATGTTTGGTTTATTTTGGTGTTTTCGAGGTTCTTCGGTTTGGAAAATGGTGTGGGTCATATTGATACAGAATAGCTGGTAGTTTGATATTTTGAAAGTCATCTGGATTTTTTTGCGTCTTGTTTTAATTGTATTGATCATTGACAATGAATCTTGGTTATAAATTGGGCAGGCCCAAACTAAATCGGCCCAAAGTGGGCCCATAATATTGGGGGATATATAGAGGGTTGTGAGGCGAGAGAAAACCCTAAAGAGAAACTGAGGCAGCCGGAGAGAGAGAGAGAGAGAGAGAGAGAGAGATAAAGAGAGAATGGAGGAGATGATGAAAACGACCAAGGCAGAGGAGGAGACGACGAAAACGACCAAGGCAGAGGAGGAGTTGGTGCAGGCGAAGATGCACCGTGAGATTACGAAGCTCGATGATGAGAAGGTTAGGTTTTAATGCTTGCATGAATGATTTAATTAATTAATTTATTTTTGGAATTAATCTCTTAGTATATATCTACGCCTTAAAAAACTTTTTTTTGGCGAATTTTGTAGCTTTGGGCAGAGTTTGAACCGTTGGAAATCGATAAGATCGAGAGTGGTGAAATCAAACCCAAGACCTTGATCACCAATCGTGGTCGGTTCCACTCTCCGGTAAGAGAAAGTTTTATAATTCTATATATATATATCATGTTAATTACGGAGCATTTGTTAATTAAAAAAAAAAAATTTGTCAGCTATTTCGTAAGAGGGAACCTATAATTGTAAAGGAGATGCTCTCAGTGTTCCCTAATTCTACTTACATCAAGTGGAAGAGAAGGTGGAATCCCGACTCGGTAAAAGACCTGATGGTAATAGCAAAAGAGAGAGAGTGTACGTCTCTCGTTCTCGTCGATGCAAACCCTTTGGGACATGGTGCGTGCATGTGTTTTTATGTTCTTGATGTTTCTATCTCTCATATATTTTTACATACATACGACTTTTAAGCCTTTTTTTTGTTTTTATAACCTTTACAGATGAAATATGTATTGTAAGCTTGTTGAATGGTGCTGCCGCTTATTTCAGGGTTTGTAATCACATCCCGCGTGAGGATCTACCGGTACTATACAGCTAGCTAGCCAGCCTGCCTTTTTTTTTTTGTAATTGCTCAAATCTGCCTTCATTAATTATAGCTCTAGTACACTGCTCAAAATCTCGTGTTCTTGCAGGATCAAGCAAACGCCCCGAAATGCCTCCTCGATCCTTATGTTCATATGGCACTTTTTACATCTCAGGCCGGTCTTGGCCTTAGCAGGTTAAATTCATACTCAGCTACGTGCCTTTAGTTTACTTACTCAAAACTTTGTCTCTTACCTTTTGAATTTTACTGTTTATTTTTCATTTTTCAGATTGATACAATCACTCTTCCCCAAGGCCCCCACTAATTCCAGAACCAACAAACCCTGTCGAAAGAACGCTGCACTTTTCCAGTACAAAGATGGTTTTGTCTTTTACCGACATCATTGGTTACCCCCACCCTCTTCTTTTTCCTCAAAGTTGTTTTTAGTGATTTTCTTTTAGTCACTTACATATTTATGCATGCACTCTCTCGTGTTCATCAGGCTCCACTCTGAGAAAGCAGCCGTTTCAGAAGAAATGCCAAAGCTCACCTGGAAGGTTTGCTTACTTTGCTGAGCCTTTTTCTCTCTGTGTTGGAAGAGGACATGTATTTTATCCCTTTTTCTTTCTTTCTTTTTGATTTTGTAGGAAGTTGGACCTCGTTTCCAACTCTTGTTTCTAGGTGTGAAGAAGGTATCACTTGTCACGGGGAATTTCAAACTTATCTGCATGGTAATTATCACACTCCAATCTATTTATGCTCCCTTTTTCTTTGACTTATAAACCTTTCTTAACTCGCAGCCTCGCCCCTCTCACTATTGCTGCCCACAACGTCGCCTTATGATTCCGCCTATTTAGATGCTCTCTCCATGTTTGCTGTAGTATTCTGACATGGTCTTTTGCCTTGGGGTCATTTATATTGGCCCTTTTTGTTACAAACTAAAAATGAGAAGAAAAAAAGAGGTCATCTTGTTTTTTCTTCAAGGGAAATCTTCATTCTAATAGATTATTTAACTTTACAACGTACGTATATACAAAACAGACGTGGAGTTATCAAGGTTGCGTTCCAAAACTAATGTAGCCCTGATTAATGTATTCGAAAATCTTCAACAATCAATTGCGAACCCCAACGAATTACAGAGTATATAGCAAAAGATGAACCGGCTTTGGTTTTGCACAATTGAAAACGAAAGATTTATTCGTGGGTCAATTTTGGCCGGTTCGAAATACAAAACTGAACTTAAAAGGGCGAACCGCGTTTGGTTTGTATAATTAAAAAGTAAAAATTGTTTCCCGGGTTTGTATAATCGAAATTGGAAAATTGATTCCTGGGTCAATTGGCGCCTTTAATTTATGACCGGCCGAAAGTGATAACACTCATGTAAACCCAACCTTAATACGACCAGTCAACGTAGATGTCCGTCCCGGTCAAAAATCGGATTTTATATATCCATATGATGTAAAAAAAAATTATATCCAAATTAACTTTCTAATATTTGGTTAACATACATATTAGTTCATCTTTTATAATAAATCAATTCGAAAACATGATTTTTAGTCCGGTTTTAATATGCAGACATTACAGATACAAGAAACTATTATTCGGCTATTACTATCATATTCAAAATCATCTATTAGTTATCCGGTTATGAAATTCTGTTATTGGTTTTTTCCCGGATTTATTATTTAACTATTATCCATTTAAAAAAAGATAATCATATTTTAGCATTTGTAATGGTTTATCCAGTTCAAAGAATATGTCCGGTTTAAAGAACACTATCCGGTTTTAAAAGAATAACATTAGTACAGTGTTGATTGTATTGACATAATTGTTTAGCATTTTCATTTGGTTATCTGGTTTAGAAGAATTACATACGGCATTATTAATATTATAAGTTATAACCAGATTTTTTATAGCAATTTCAGATTAAACTTACAAGAACAACCTATACCATTTTGTTAACGTGTACGTAAAATCAAGAATACTCATCGTTACATCAAAATCTTAAGAGTAAACCAACCAACGACTGGCTCAAGCACAACTAACAGCTGGCTCTTAGAAGATGTGCTTTAAATCATCCGATGCATAAGCAAGCAATTTCCCATCAATGATCAAAGCAAAAGCATCAAACTTCCACCAGAACAATATAGAATGAGCCCTTCCATTAATTATCTGCAACAAGGCATTCTCCTTTGACGCCTCCACAGAGATCACATCATCTAGCTGGATCTCCAGGTCTAGATCAAACACAGCTTTGCCAAGCAGCTTTCTTCCACGGCATGTAAGTTTCTCTCATCCTAACGACTAAGGTTTTCACTTTCGAGGATCGATGCTGCTGAGTTTTTGTATTCTTCTGTAGATATCCGATGCGTGTCAAAGACTTGAGCAGCTGCGCTGAGTCCCACACCAAGACGAAGCTCATACTCTGTATTAAGTTAAAGCCACTGTTAGAAACTAGACACAGTTCAGACCAGAGAAAAGTAAACTGAATAATCTGAAAGTGTTTCTTCTTACAAGCAGAAGCAAGAGTTCATTTGATCCCATCTCCAAATTCTATATAGACCAAATGCCCACCTCCAGTCACGCCAACAGAACCTAACAAGTATATCACTCCAAATCATATTGCATGTCTTGATACAAGAAATATACTGAATCTGAAAGTTTCAGAAAGGAACAAAATCCATGTATCGTCCAAAAACGCCTCAAGAGAGAAAGACACACCTGGCTTGCATTTAAAAATAGTAATCAGAGGGATATTCACTGAACAAATAATAATCTGTGACCATGGTCCTTGGACAAAGTCTCTCTCCTTTTTGAGAGAAGGTGGCTGAGATGGAGGCAAAGAAGGTGGCTGTGAAGGAGGCAAAGAAGGTGGCTGAGAGCCGAGAGGGAGGCAAAGAAGGTGGTTGTGACGGAGCAAAAGAAGGTGGCTGTGACGGAAGCTCAGAAGGGGACGGTGAGGGAGACTGTGGTGAGATTAGCAAAGCACATGAGAGGAAAAGAACTGAGAGGAACAGGAGAGAAGAAGAGAAGTGTAGTGTTTACATTTTGTTTTAGTGGATTGGCTATTATTCTTCTATGTTATGGTGTTTGTTTAGTGGATTGGCTATTATGTGTTGTATATATAGGAGATACGAAGAGTTTGAGGTATTAATGAAATGCATGGGTTCGAGGGAAACTATATTATGTAATGCATGTTGGTCTAATAATTAATAATACATTATACATGTATATAATTTCGTTTTGGTCAAATAGAGAGTTTTTTTTTTTAGGCAAACCTTAATTTAGATAATAAAAAAAACAGAGTCTTTCTTAAACGGAGTCATTACACAGAGAAGCAAGTGTTGTCTTTGCAAGCTTATCAGCTGCTACATTGATTGAACGAGGAATAAATGAAAACGAGATAGAGGAAAAGCTTCGACTCAACATCGAGATGTCATAAAGGAGACTCTTCAAGACCACCAAATACTCGTTTGAGTTGATATTCCATTAACACCTCTTAAGTTATGAGTATTATCCCCTTATTATTAAAAGAGAAACATTTTGTATTAAATGCATTCACATTAATTTTGACACGTGACAGCATGAGAAGCGTTTGGGAGGAAAAAAAGTGACGTAATAAATTTTTAAAGCTTCTAAAACGATTTTGTTCTACGTACTTGCCTAATTTAAAATAGTTACGAGACGACAAAAAAAAACTGAAAACACAAGTATTTGAGTCAGTATTCTCTGTTCGAGAAATATAAAAATACGTTAACAGAGAAAGAGTAGAGAGATGATGCTGGATTCAAAGAGATGACGTACGAAATTGGAGCGTTGGGCATGCCACAAAAAGAGAGATGATGCTAACATTTTAAAGATATCATCCACTTTTTCAAAACTTGAAGAGAAGGAAAAAAGACAGTAATGGCAGAGTTAGCGAACCTGTCCATGGCTCTATTGACAAAAATCGGGATGTAACTGAGGAGAAAAGTGGCCATGACCTTGCATAGACCAAAGATAGAAGCGAGAAGGTACTTGAACACGGTTGAGAAACGTAGAGAACTGTTCAAAATTCCAATGCCTACCGAGAAAGATACCACAAGAGTAAATAAAATGGAGTCTGAGACACTGCCCTCTGCAAACATTGAAGGCCCTGCGGACATTAAAAATTCACATGAAACCAAAATAATACTTTTAAAGATTGGGTTAGCACCATAAAATAAATAAAAAACTCAATTTGACCCAACAAAATATATGATGTAAAATACAGTTATTTAATTGGACGACATTACAGCCTGAAACAACCAATCCAAAACAATCTAATATCCAAACAAAATAGATTTGATGTCTTCATATCTTCAAAATCACAACAAATTTAATCATTTCATCCCGCGCAAAGCGCGGATCTTATCCTAGTCTAAGTGTATTCAATCCGGATATTGGTTCATTTTTTTCTGGGTTTTTTGGTATTACGGTTATAAAAAATAGCTATTATATTAAAATTATATTTACTTTGGTCTAGTTCGGTTTATGTACAATCAGTTTATATACAGTCGGTTTTTATTTATTCATTTTATATCAAAATCATAAATATATTTATATATTATAATATTTTATGAATCTTACTTTATATTATTAGATATCGGTTTTAATATAACATGAAGATCATTATGATTTTAAGCAGATTACTTTTTACTATTTAAAATGATTAGTAAACCTATTAAGTTAATAATAATAGTTTTATAGGATAAAAAATTATTTTTTCATAATACTATAGCTAAATATTAGCATACATATTGTATTTTTTTTACATCTTATCTTAGAAAATGCATAAAAAGGTAAAAAGTGATGTATTGTTTATTTGATAAAAATGAAATAAACTTTAACTTCAAAAAAATATTTAATTACTAAAATCAACATTTTAAAGTATTTAGATCATATCAATAAAATTTATTTTCTAAAAATTATGTATCTATTATTAATTATATCATATAATTTACATTTAGTTATACTATTGTATTTTAGTTGATCAGTTTACTCGGTTTGATCGGTTTATATTCAAAACCATATTCACTATTTTTTAAAAAATAATATTCATTCATTATATTCGTTATTACCAAATTCAAACCAATTTATTTATTTATGTTTGGTTCAGTTTTAATTGGTTTGGTTTTATCGGATTTAAAAATATTAATTACCATATGTAAAAATATATAATAATTTTAGAATTTCAGTGTAATTTATATTTATTTTTATATTAATATTTCGTAAATAGTTCTATTTTTCTATTAGTTAGTTAAACAATATAATTGTATTTTAGTCATCACTAAATTTGTATGTACTTTTCTGAAGCCTACTACAGTAATATTTAACCATAGTTAGGAACGAAATTAGGTGACGCACATATTTGTCGGGCTTCAAAGCCCAACAAAGGAAGTATATTGGCTCATACAACATTCATGCGTTGTCTTCTTCTATGCTCAAGAAACGATCGGTTCACTCATAATCCATCATCGATTCATCCATGTACTGTCTTGTTACATTACTCTTGCGTATCAACTATCAAGTCACCTAAAGGCAAGATATACTCATGATTAAATAAAGGTAATTTACTCACCAAACTACCATCATTTATACACATGAGCACGCATTATGTAAATTACATGTCAACCAACCACAAGAGACTTATATGACATGAAGTTACTATACTCCTTGTCATCATCGTTTCTCTCTTCAGTCTTCACGCAATGGAAGAAGAATCAGAAGAAACTGTCATTCACTGAACAAATAATAATCTGTGACCATGGTCCTTGGACAAAGTCTCTCTCCTTTTTGAGAAACTTCATATGTTTTTACATGAGGAGCATCTTTGTTGTCCTGTAATCCAAGGAACTTATTAGTTCACCCATATAAATGGTATAGTGCATATATCACACTGCCTTTGGCAAACTGAACCAAGTTAAGAGAAAGATACAACTCATCTAGAAACTAAAATCATGTGAACATAATCAGACATGTAGGTTCACACAAGAAACTAATATCTCCAGAAAGACCTAACCAAGGAACCCAAAGAAAGAAAAAGACAAAAAAAAAACACACAGAAACCTTCATAAAATGTTCCAAGCCAAACGATAAAGTAAGTAGCAATAGAGACAATGCAAAAGTACCAGTGAACATTAACCCAGTTACAAAGATACCAAAGGACCATGGTCAGAAGCAAGAGTTCATTTGATCCCAAATATAACAAAAGCTACTGAGAACTCAATCATCTTCTTCTTCACCCCCACCAGTAGATGTATTGCATCCTATTGGCATGATCTATCGGGTTATGTTCCTCATCAGTCTCACTATCATCATCTTCATCAAACAACTCCTCCTCCATTGCCTCAACTTCTTCATCCATCAACTCTTCTTGATTAAGCTCGTTCTGTGCTTCTTGATCGTCCAATATCGAGTCATCCTCCTCATCAGTCTCACTATCATCATCTTCATCAAACAACTCCTCCTCCATTGCCTCAACTTCTTCATCCATCAACTCTTCTTGATTAAGCTCGTTCTGTGCTTCATGACCGTCCATCAACTCTTCTTGATTAAGCTCGTTAGGTGCTTCTTGATCGTTAACTTCTTCAAAAAAGTCGTCCCACGCCTCTGGTTCCTGGTTCGCATACTCACTGTTACACAATGAGTGTCCAATCAAATTAGTATGATTATTTTTTTAATGAATATAGAGAACGATATTTACAAAGTTTGCATTATAATGTAATTATTTTAATGGAGATAGAAATAACAACGATACTTACAAAGTTGCGTCTATCTCAATAGCTCTTTCTAAGAGCAAGTCGGCTACCCCAATACGTGTTTCAAATCCCGCCGTTAGAGTATCTCCCCACGTAGTTCCACTTTTGACCACCTTTAAGATGCATCAAAGCCGACAATAAACAAATGATAAACAAATGATTCATGTGACATTAACTGAAAATCAAAGAAACTTACGATATTACGCATGTTGGGGTAGTTCCCTTCACGTAGCCTCAGGAAAAATAACCGAAGTTGCACCTCTTCGAGATCATAGCAATGTTCAAGTTTTATAACTCGAAGTATTTTTGTATCATCCGCAGCATCGCTGTAAATATCAACAACAAAATAAATCAGAACGAATTTTTTTTCCAAAAGTCAAAACTTAAAACACTCACAATAAGAAACTTCCGGTAAATCCTCTAGACACGGATAAATCTAGCTTCTCTAGTCTCCCGAGTCCCTGTAAATTATCCATAACATATCTTTATGTTAAAAACTAAATAAGAATAACACCTAATGTTAATTGTTTTACACATACCTCGAGGATCACTCTCATCACTTCTTCTGGTACGGTGACGCCACAGAGACTAAGATTCTTGACCCTTGTGCATGTTCCCACAAACGCCAACGAGGTGATGTTATCAATCCCCATTCTTGGCCAATCTGGACCATCGCTATTATCGTAAACCAATACCTCCAGGCTTTTGCAGTGTTCAGTGACACTTTGTAACACCATGTTCACTGGCATTGGACTACAAAACATAAAAAAAATAAAACAAAACATAGATAATCAATAAAGAGGTTTTGTAATTTAACTTTAAAAAATAATGAAACTCACTCTGTGTTATACATCGAAACATTCTTTTGCTGGAATTCCGTCAGCAAAGGGCAACGAGCAAAAATGGGTTGCAAATCCTCTGTTGAACTGAGTTGTGGTAGCCCAAAGAGGGATAGCTTTGTCAAAAGCCCCCTGAAACAATAACAAAAGAAAAAGACAGTTGATTATAAGTATAAGCAAAAACAAAATAGTTTCCAAAAATAGAAGAAATCACTTTACCCAAGATACTGAAATGGCCGTAGAACTCTTCTGGTGTAAAGGTAATTTGGTGTAGTTCTACCAGGGAGACCAATCTCAAAAGACCTATTTAATAAACTTGATTTATCAAACAAACAACCAAGCGTGAAAATATATATCATATTTTTAAATCAAACTTACCTTATTTTACCAGCAGCACGCCTCATGCACATAAGTGCAGTGAGTTCTTGTGATGCCGCATGGTTGCTTAGGTTCACGTTCTCGTATACAGAAGGATTGTGACCAGCCACACCGAACATCTTCGAGATTAGCTCTACTCGAGCAACGTCAGCACAGCGACCTATGTTTGACATTATCTACAAGAACATATGTAAAAATTGTTAAGAATATATGAGGTGGAGAATACAAAGGAATAGATAAGTGTAGAAATAACCTTAGTCGTTAAATCAACATTAAGTCGCCATATTTTATCCATTGGTAGTGTTGGCTGAATCTGAAGCTGATGACCATATCTATATCCACTGAACCGCAGAGTAGAATATGCGCTATGAGCTAAAGTGATCTTTCCACTAACTCTAATTGGAGAAAGGAAGTCCAGCTGCGGCTGAGTCAGGGTGTTCAAGTAGCCAATAATAGATTCTTCCCGGGTGCTATTGATTCCCAAGTACACCTCAACATCTGGAGCTCGAAGATCATCGTATCGCAGATTGTCATCTTCACGGGGATCGTCGTTGAAAGTCACATTGCAAATGAAGATATCTCCTTCACCAGGATCAACACCACAGCATCTACCAGCATGCACCAGTATGCCTGCATACAGACACAAGTAACCAAAAAAAAATCAAAAATCAAAGAAGTTAATTAAACACAATAAACCATGATCATAATACTTACTCCAGTCCTCTGTTTGATCTTTTGAAACAAGTCTCTCCATAACTGATATCTTTTGCTCCTTCGAATTGTCACCAGCATTTGGATCAGAACCCCCTTCCAGCAACATTCTCTTCTTCGCCTCAGCATTATGAGGAGGAATCCCGCGGACTTGCATCTTTACCTGAGCAAAAACATTTACAGAACGAGTTACATATGGGGTAAAATCAACTAATTAAACAACGTGTTCTGTAGTAAAGAGACACACCTGAGCAGGGTAAGGAGGACTCGGATCTGTCCCATTGGGAGACCAAGCTTTGAGATCAATGTTGAGCTGTCCTCCTCTAGTCCCACAAGAGTTAAAGCTATCGCTAGGATCCTCCAAAATCATGTTTAGTCCTTCCAGAATCGATTCACTAAACCGGCTAACCGCTTCCAGAAACCCTAACCACGAGAAATTAGCAATATTAGAGAAGGCTAACAAACAATAAAACCTAGAGGATTGATCTCGAACCACTAAAAAAAAGTTGATCTCACCCGAATCATCTGAAGACTTGAAAAGACTGCTCCACTTATCAACCCGTGTTGCTCCCACGTCACCTATCTCCACAAGAGAAGATGCCCTTACATACGGCGACGGTGGTGAAAACATACGGAGCAGCTTGCTTGTCTGATCTCGGTCCAGCTCAAACCAAAACATCTTCTCATCCTTGTAATTATCAGCAATCACGCCGACTTGCATCTTTACCTGCGTAAAAGCATTTACAGAACGAGTTACACTTCAATGAATCAACTAAACAAAGTCTTTAGTTACTAAGACAGACATACTTGAGCAGGGTAAGGACTCGGATCAGTCCCATTAGGAGACCAAGTTTTGTGATCAATGTTCAGCTGTCCTTCACTAGCAGCTTCAAAGATACCATGAAGCGTTCTATCACTGTAGTTAAACAGAAACAGCGTCAAACCAGGATCAATGTTCTTGATATACGCCATGTGAGCAGCTGGCAAACCTGGTAAACCAACAAAACAAACATCAAATTTCAAACACAAACAAAGCCTCAAAAAAGATTATATAACTTTGCAAAAGGAAAACTAACCAAAAAGCTTCTCAGCGTAACACTCCTCCTTGATAGTGCTGAACTTGCATCCGAATATAACTCCACAGAGATCTCTCTTCTCGAGATTCCTCACGCTCCAGTTCACATATGTGTTAAGGCTATCCGGAGCCAACGTATAGGTCTCTTTCATCCTCCCCGCACCCATTGCTTCTCACCTGAAACACGACAAAAGAATCAAAATCGGTTTAACTGAATCGATTCACTAAACCGGCTAACCGCTTCCAGAAACCCTAACCACGAGCGATTTGCAATCGGAGAGAAGGCTAACAAACACTAAACCCTAGAAGATCTCGAACCACTAAAAAAAAAGTTGATCTCAGCTCATAACCCTAGCGAACAGAGAAATATCGCATACACACACACACACAAGCTCTTCGTCTTAGCAAACCGCTCAGTAAACAAAAACCGAATCGGAGGTACGAGAAATAGAAATCTCGGAAACAGAGCGATTTTTCGTGTTAGACAGAGAAGGTTACGCTAAGAGAACTGTTTGGTTGCTTTACCTTAAACAACGATCTGAAACGAGATTAGAGAAGAGAACAGCGTTTTGGATCTTCAGAGACGTAGATTCCTCTAAATTTCAGTCGAAATGCATGGGATAAGGCTAGATGGTGAGATCTACAGAGAAAACGAACGCGAAAAGGATTATTAGGGTTCTTCGATTTTCGCAGGGAACGAGAGAGAGTTAAGAGAAAGAGGAAGGTACTACTAGCCTGTAACCGTAGGAAAAGCTACTTTTTTCCAAGGCAACAGAAAAGAAAAATGTTAAGACGAAGCGCGAAAAGATTTTTCTTATAGGCCGATTATACCCTTTGGAGTTTTGTGTTCGTATACGAAAATGGAAGGGGAAGAAGGGTCGTTTTGTAATATCAGGGGGATAATGCAGGGAGACCGATTATACCCTTTTGGGATTTTGTGTTCTAGTACGAAAATGGAAACGGGAGAAGGGTAGTTTTGTAATATCAGGGGGACGTTGCAGTTGCACGGCCATCACGTCAATGGTCAGGGTTGAATCGTTGATAAAGTTATTTGCTCCTTCCCCAAGGCAAATGAATACGTGTATTACGAAACCGTTTTAAATAAATCAAATGTTTGTATTACTTTCAAAGTTTTTTTTTCTACATTTATCTATTCAATGATGAATTTTAGAAGAGAGATGTTCACTTGGAAGAGCTTCGCGGGAGAGAGATTCACCAGATCTTCTTCTTTTATTATTTTTTTTTTTGGGAAAGGTGTGATCCCCTCTCGTGATTATTCAATGGAGATGCTCTTACTTACCACCGAAATGCATTCTTATAGTTGTTTTAAATAAAAGAAGTACATAAACATGAGAAGCACTTATGAATTTATATACATTCTTTGATAATCTAAACAAGACCACCCGCAATGGGGGATTTAACTCAATTCTTAGCACAAATCCTTGTGCATTTAAGATTAAAATAATAATAAAAGAATTTCGTTAGTTAAGGATGAGTCTTTAATTAAGCCTTTTATGGACTTGATCCTTGATGCGTTGGCAACGTGTGATTGGTCTTCTATTTCTTTTTTTTTTTGTTAAAGGCTTCGTCCTCTACTTCTTCTTCTCCGATCGATCTATTTTCTGTCTCCAAAGATTCTCATATCTTCCGCCACCGCCGCATTTGCAGAATACGATTGATAAGCTTCTTGATTATGTGATTATCGTCAGAATTTCATTCACCGACGCAGAAGCCACCGATTCTTCTAGCAGCGAAGAAGATTTGATTTGGTTTTGAATGATCGACGATGATTGCTGATGGCTACAGGTCGCGGATATGCATTTCGGAATGGGGAGCATTACTCGATGCAGAGACGTGACTTATTTTCATGAACTCGTTTTGGGTTTCGCTAGGAGAGGCAAGATTCTCCAGCCCACGTCTTCCAAAAACAAAAAAAAAAGAGAGGATTTGAAATTCTTTGATGTGATTGAAAACCAATGCTAGTTAGTTTCACAACTGTTCTGTTTCAGTTCCCTGTTTTAAACTTTCCTTTTTTTGGCTATGGATGCAGAAGTGGACACTTCGACAGAAATACTTTGCTCACTTCTATGTTCTCGGAGTGGCCTGGATGACTCTTCTGCTGGCTACCATTGGATGTACGCTTTCAAAACGACCTCTTTAACGTCTGACCAGTCCCGTTTGTCCGATGTTGCAACTTGCAACCGGAGGTTCCCATGTGGAGCATCAGTTCGAAGTGTGGAGAGCAGTGTTTCTACTTGTCCTGATGGAAATCCAAGTTCTAAGGCGCCTTATAGAGTCATTCTATGTCTTCAAGTATAGCCCTTCTGCTCGGATGAACATCCTTGGCTATCTCGCTGGATGGTTGTAAGTCTTCTCATTTAAAAAAAAAAAACTATTGTCTTATAGTTTGTTGATTGGGTTTTAATTTGAGCTTTTAGTTTCTATACAGCAGCGCCTTTATCACTCTGCGTCAATATAGCACCAGAAGTAGCTTTGTTCATTGCTAAAGGAAAAAGCCATACCTCAGACACTAAGTTTGATTTATTATCTTCTTTAATCCCTTTGGTGAAGCTTGGATGGTGCCAGTTGATTGGTGCAGCCATTTTTCTGTGGGGATGGTTACATCAACGACGATGTCACGCAATTCTCGTATGTTTTCTTAACATTTTCGTCTCATTGTTTAGATCATGGGATGTTATTAAAAAAAAATGCTACTGCAGGGCTCGCTCCGAGAAACTCCTAGCCAAGTGAAAGAGTACATAATACCACATGGAGATTGGTTTGAGATCGTCTCTAGTCCACATTACTTGGCAGAAATAGTAATGATACCTCCTTCCCCCTAGTAGACATCTTCTTCTTTCCTTGTCTTCACTAAATGGTATGATGCTCTGTAATATTAAGGTTTTGTATCTGGCTACTCTTTTTTTTTTTTAAGGATTTGTAATTGGAGTCCACTATTGGAGTGACTTTTATCCTAAGAGTCTTTAATTATTAAAAAAAAAATTTAAAAAAAAGTATAATATTTTAATAATGGCTAAGGACTCCCACATGAGGTCCACCAATGTGGATGCTCTAACTTTTCCTAGCTAGCCTGTTTTGTGCATCGCACGTAAGTTGTTAGTTTTATTCAAAGCATTATACTTTTTTCTTTATATTTATATGGACTACTATCTCCAGACCAAACCTAACCAAAAAAAAAAAAACTTCAAACGAAGAAAATATCAAAAACGAAGGGAGGAAAATGTCTTCCTCCTACGGCAAAGTCGATGACTCCAAGCTCGTCGCGACTGGAGGAACAGAATCACAATCATCGTCGTATCACTACTCGTTCTCGTCGGTATCGTGATAGGAGCCGTCTTCGGAACCATGGCTAACAAGAAGTCAACGACGGTGGACACTAACGTTAACGGAGAACCAATCTCCGTATCCGTCAAAGCCGTTTGCGACGTTACATTACATAAGGACAAGTGTCTCGAAACGGTCGGAACAGCTCCAAACGCAAGCAGTCTCAATCCAGAACAGCTCTTTATATACGCCGTCAAGATCACAATCGCAGAAGCGACGAAAGCTCTCAACGCCTTCTCTTCTTCAGGAGACAACACCACCATGCATGCTTGCGTCGAGCTTCTTGACCTAACGATAGATAGCCTCAACAACACGTTAACATCGTCATCAAACGGCGACGTCACGTTACCTGAGCTAGTCAATGACCTCCGAACATGGCTGAGCTCTGCCGAAACGTACCAAGATACTTGTATAGAGACGTTGGCTGAATCAAACAATCCAGAATCGAAGACGTTCGCAGAAGGTCAGCTCAAGAACGCAACGGAGCTGACGAGCAACGCTTTAGCAGTTATCACATGGCTTGGTAAGATCGCTGACTCCTTCAAACTAAAGAGGCGTTTGCTTAGTGCTGACGTGGCGGTGGACTTCAACGTGGGGAGGAGGTTGCTGCAGAGCACGGATTTGAGGAAGGTGGCGGATATTGTGGTGACGAAGGATGGCTCAGGGAAGTATAGAACAATAAGCAGGGCTTTAAAGGATGTCCCTGAGAAGAGTGACAAGAGGACGGTTATATATGTGAAGAAAGGAGTTTATTTTGAGAATGTGAAAGTGGAGAAGACCATGTGGAATGTTGTTGTGGTTGGAGATGGAGAGAGCAAGAGTATTGTCTCTGGTAAACTCAATGTCATCGATGGAACTCCCACTTTCCAGAGCGCCACGTTCGGTAAATCTCTCTATATATTTACCAATTATGAACCAACTAATCTAATAACGTAGAGGATGAATATTGAGAATTAAAGATTTTTTTTTTTGGTCAAAAGAATTAAAGATTTTTTGTTAAGATACTATCAATAAATCTAATAACCTCTCTAGATTTTCAATTTGGGTAGTTTAGAATGATCTGATTTGCCAAGCTTCTTAAGGTTCTTTGTTAATTATCTCAAATGTTTTATTGTACATATTCTTCATTATTTTCTAATGATGTTTACAATTTTTTAAAAAAATTGATAAGTTTTTTTCAAAATATTATCAACTAGAAGAAATAGATTGTCATGCAAGAAGGGTTCAATTGATTTGTTTTCAAAACTTGTTGGTAATTAGGTGCTATGTATAGAATTACTAACTAAACAAGTGCCTAGTTGATCAAAAAAAAGAAAAACAAGTGCCTAGCTAGCTAACTATCTCGATCTTTCTAAAAAAAATCGTTTTAGAAAAGTTATTTCGTTTATGACAGATTTATCGATTAAGCGAACTTCTATATCAAATATTAGAACAATAGTTTCAGCTATGAGTGCAATAAACTAACCGAAATCACTTGAATTCTTGTCATATCGCTACCTTAATAAAACAAACCGAAATAGATCTTATGCGAGATAATCGATATACAATCCTTGCTTGTCACCCAAGAAACTAGTTATATGATTGACTTGCTATGTTTCAAGAAACTAGTTTTTATGCTTTGTTATGCTTCAAGAAACAAGTTTTGACTTTACTACATATGTTTTTCTACAGCTGTGTTCGGGAAAGGGTTTATGGCAAGAGACATGAGCTTCATCAACACAGCCGGTCCATCCAAACACCAAGCCGTAGCTCTATTGGTTAGCGCAGATCTCGCAGCCTTTTACCGATGCACAATGAACGCATACCAAGACACGCTTTACGTACACGCGCAACGTCAGTTTTACCGTGAGTGCACCATAATAGGAACAGTCGATTTCATCTTCGGTAACGCAGCCTCCGTTCTACAAAACTGCAAGATTCTCCCTCGCCGACCAATGCAGGGACAGCAGAACACAATAACCGCTCAAGGACGCAAAGATCCTAACCAGAACAGAGGAATCTCGATACACCGTTGTAACATATCTCCGCTAGGTAACCTAACTGGTGTTCAGACGTTTTTAGGTCGGCCGTGGAAAGATTTCTCGACGACGGTGATAATGGAATCATCGTTAAACGGGTTTATTGATCCCAAAGGTTGGTTGCCGTGGGTCGGAGACTCTGCGCCGGATACTATATTTTACGGTGAGTATAAGAATATCGGCGCTGGTGCGTCGACGAAGAATAGAGTTAAGTGGAAGGGATTGAGGTTTTTAAGTACAAAGGAAGCGAATAGGTTTACGGTTAAGCCTTTTATCGACGGTGAAAGATGGCTTCCAACAACTAAAGTGCCGTTCAGGTCCGGTCTCTGACTTTGTTTTCCGGTAACGAGATTTCCATTTCAAATCTCTTTTAATTTGGATGTGAACGTGTTATAAAGTGTTTATTCTTATTCTATTGTATATTTGATTGATTAATTTCAAATCACACTATCTAAAAAGAAACAAGGTGAGCATATTGTGATTTTGTGTTGGTATGTTAGTTGACAATTTGTTTACTTTTTTCTTTATTTCATTTTGAAGAAATATCATATAATAGATCAAATCTCATCCATTGCATATGTATATGTTGGCCATTGTACATGTTCTTAATGTCAAAAACACTCAATTCTTTCAAAAGCAGAGATTAATTGTTCTATGTTAATTTCAGTCAAAAAATTATGGTTTATCTGAAAAATAAATTAGTTATTATAAGCATGTATAAATTAACAATCATGATTCATGAGAAACATCCGTTGCATTCCTATTGACTCCTTTCAATAAAAGTCCATCTTAAGGAGTGGATAGCACGCATGCACCCCGTTAGAGACGTCATTTGAACCGATGATATTTATATAGAAAACGAAATAAGATAGTATAAAGATATCATATATGATATATTCATATGTATATGCAAAAATAATGTATTTTATTAAAAAATGTATTCTGGAGCAGTATCAATTTATCCTTCCGCACTAACCAATGAAGAGGTAATACAACACAATAACTAGCCAATGTAGCCATCAAACGATATAGTTTGGAAAGTTTCCAAATCAGGGAATAACTGGGGGAGAGAAACAATCCAGGGTTTCAAATTAGAAAAGAAACTTGAGATACTGGGAAACGCTTTATTAGTCGGCAACAGTCTCGTGAAGATGTTCAGTGTCATAACTCCACTCAACGAGACTTATCCTTGACAGCTCAATAGATATACGTACACACAATGTAATAAGTTGTAGTTTTTCGTAGTCATCAGATATTGTTCGTAAATTATTTCTCATGTGTATGCATTTGCATATATATATATATATATATATAGCATATATGGTTTAAAAATTTAATAGTTCGAATTCTTTATGCATGTGTTATCTTAGATACATAATTATATAAATTGAACTAATATGGTTTTGTTGGCTACACTCAAAAGAGGTTTCATATTTTTTTTTTTTTTTGTCATCAGCAGAAAAACAAACACACTCTCATCCGGTCGCTGAAAACCATGCCGGCAACTCTGCATCCATGTGAACAACAAAAGACGGTTGTGTCCTGGCACTACGTGCTAGTCGATCCGCCTGCATATTCTGCTGTCTTGGTACATGAATAATGTCTGAGTTGATGAAACCGTCTTTAAGGGTCTTTATATCTTTCAAATAACTTGCAAAAGCTGGCCATTCCTCTGGTTCCGAAACCATCTTTACCAATTGAGAACAATCCGTTGCAAACGTAACCCTGAACTGACGCAAATTTTTCATACTTTCCATTGCCCATATCAGAGCCTCTACCTCCGAGTGGAGGGGAGAAAGACTTGCTCTGACATTCCGTGCTCCCATCAAACTGTCGAAACCTTCTAAAGTACTATACCAACCTTGGCCGGAGAAACTGTCTTTGTCTTTCCACGAACCATCTATGAAACACCAACGTCCTGGTATTGCCGTCTGAGGTTTCATATATATTATGCAAAACCAATGGTTCGACTGGTAAAATCATTTTATTAATTGTATAATTAAACACCAAAATCAAAACTCCAATACTTAGAAGAAATGAATTTTTATTGCTTTATAATTAAATGGGGAAGTACATATAAAAAGAACAAAATATTATCTTATATGATGTGATTATTATTCTTTGCGAACCAAACCACCATAGAATGGAATATCGGTTTGAGGCAACCAAGTATCTCCCAAGGTGAAGTTGTAAACCGTGAAGTTCATGGCTTGTGCCATGTCCAATAAATTGTACCCGAACCACTGCACTCTCCGGTCTGTTTTTGCCCCTGGTCCGAAGTTATCATATTCGCCGTAGTAAATCGTGTCTAATCCAATTGTACCGTTCCATTCGAGCCATCCAACTGGTTGAACAATGTCACTAATATATGATTGCATGAAAACCGTCCTTGAGTAAGGCTTCCATGGCCGCCCTAGGAATGTCATGGTCGAGGTAGGATCAGCTGCTAGATCTGGTGCGGCTTTGATGGTACAGTTTATGATAGAGATTCCCGTGTTTTGGTTTGGTTCGGTTCTTCCATGGGCTGTAATTGCATTCTTCTGCTTTGCCATTGGTTTTCTAGCATATATATTGCAGTTTTGAAAGATTGCAGCTGCGTTTCCGAATATAAAATCAACGGTACCTATGACAAAGGAAGAAAAAGGGGACACACATATAAAATGGATCAATGATATGGCATTCATGTAAAATCATGTAAATTAAAATTCCAATAACAGAATGAAGTGGTAGCAAAACTTATCATACCATATATATCGCATTCACGATAAAACTGTCTTAGGGAATGCACGTAGAGAGTATCTTGATAGCCTTCAAAACTACACCGGTAAAAAGTGGATCCTTCAGCATTGTTCCTCAAGGCCACAGCCTGATGTTTCTCAGGACCAGCTGTGTTTCTGAATGTAACATCAACTGCCATGAACCGTTCTCCAACCACCGCTACAAAATTAATTAAAATAACACTGTCATAAACCAAGCAATTTGCTAAGCATAGTTCCAAATGAGAAACAAATTATAAGAAGATTAAAGAAAACTAACCAAAGCTAGAGCAATTATACGTAGTCCAACCATCAACAACATTATGGTTCCCGGTAATGATCGTCTTATTGATCCCATCTCCCATAAGCAATAAATTCTTTTTGTTGATCGGAACAACGATATATTCTTCGTAGACACCTTCTCTTGCGTATATGACAAAGTAACCATCCTCCGGTCTAGCGTTATTAGGTGCGGCTGCAATTGCGTCAGTGATGGTTGTGAAGTTATCGGATTTGTAAGGACCGACAATAACCGCTTGACTGACAAGGATGGAACCGCCGCTAGTCTCCCCAAGCTCACCCAACTTCCGGTCATGGGCATTTCGGCAATCTTTGTCCTTGTCGCATGTTTTACGTAAACCCTATATAAAAAAAAAAGTACAACGAAGCAAGTCAATATGCTCTTAATTATTACTTAATTAGCTAATAATTTCATGTCTTGCTAAATCAGTGTTTTTATAGCCGGGCCAAATGACGGTGGACATTCTATGATGAGGGAATCCACGTGAACACAGTTGGATTCGAGTGTGGACCCAAATGATTTTTTTTAAAAGTCAAAGATGAGCGACCCAATTGATCATTGTTCTACTTCCAATAAAATGTGGCCTAAAAATGAGCGTAGGCCATGTGACATTTACTATCTTATGCTTCTGGATCACACACACAACAAGAGCACGTCCATTTCATTCTGACTCGATCTAGAGACTTAAAGATATGTTCGAATATTTATATCAATCCCTACGTCCTAAACAAGTAAACTCAAACCATATATTAAAACTTCATCAGTATCTGTCCTCCTAAACAATAGTTTTATTATTATAAAGCATGATTAAATATTTTTGGTTATCTTTCCAGAAGCAAATAATAATAATAAAAGTTTGATTACCTTAATCAAAGTCTCGAGCGGCTCGCGATAGGTTGCGTTACGACCACCGAGAATCTTCCCCTTAGAGGCTTTAAACCTCTTCAAGTTACGGTTAAGCGCGTTGCTCACAAGCCCCAACGACACACTGTAAAGGCGAGTGAGATTCCCCATCGGCGATCCAATCGCGGCGGCGAAACCACTCTTGGCCTCCACTAGTCCGTCAAGACACGTCTGCTGGTTCGTCACTACACCACTTAGAAGACTGTTCACATGCTCCACGAGCGCCGCCGTCATCACATCCGCCATTTTGAGCTCCGCCGCGACGTTCTCGAGATAGCTCACACTCAGCTCAGCTAACTCGCCGCAGTCCGCAACCGCGCCTATTTCCTCGGCCGTCATTGAGCCGGGTTTGCTTCTCACGCGGCGTACGTATCCGTTGATGACTTTGGAGAGACGGCTCGCTTGTTTTAGGCATTGCTTGATCGTGAACTTGCCGTAGCTGTAGGGGTCTGACGGCGAGGATTTGACGGCGGAGAGGATCGTACGGCAGAGTTTTGGGTATGGAGTTGACTTACAAGCGTCCGAAGTTGACTGTGTAGGAGGCAAAGAAGGTGGCTGCGAGGGAGGGAAAGAAGGTGGTCGTGACGGTGGCAAAGAAGGTGGCTGCGACGGAGGCAAAGAAGGTGGCTGTGACGGAAGCTCAGAAGGTGATGGTGAGGGAGACTGTGGTGAGATTAGCAACGCACATGAGAGGAAAAGAACTGATAGGAACAGGAGAGAAGCAGAGAAGTGTAGTGTTTTCATTTTGTTATGTATGGTGTTTGTTTACTGGATTGGCTATAATGTATATATAGGGAGATATGAGGAGCTTGAGGTATTTACTGAATGTATGGGTTCGAGGGAAACTACATTATGTAATGCATGTTGGTCTAATAATTAATATTACATTATACATGCATATAATTTCGTTTTGGTCAAATAAAGAGTATGATGTGTTATGTTATGTGTAAGACTTGATTGTTTCTGCAGCCGGTGGTCCACCGTCACGATCACCAACTTTAAGTTGAATCGATTAAGAAGAGTTTTTTTTCATGTGGTTTAACCGTAAAATTGGGTGTTTCTAGTGCTTAAACTTTTGTTTAGTCCAAATTGTTATGCCAGAGACTCTAAGTCGTCTGTAATAAAAAATGGCAATCAGGCATGTTTATGCACACCTCGAGGTTAATATGCAGTTAATACTATTTAGAAATTAACAAGGTGGGTTGACTTTTTTTAGAAAAGTTTTACTATTTCATATGATTTTGATTTTGACCGAGAATATGTATGCATGTGATGTGTTGGGGAGCTTTTGGTCAAGGAAACGCGTGAAGGCAAGACGGTGAAGACTATACGAAGTCGTCACTCCGTTGATTCCACAATTCACACACACACTTCCTCTTCATGACATATTGTATCAGTCCTGATGTCTAACAACCAATCACTGATGTTAGAAAGAAAAACTTCTAAATAGTATACTATTTTGTTTTCCAAATGTCAATTTTTTTTAAGAGTTATAAATTTATAATATGTAAGATATTTTCATATTTTGGTAATCTTTAATTTTATCTAAAACTGTATAGTCATAATATTCTGTATTCTAGCTTGTAACTAGTTAAATAATTTTTAAATTTATATTTTGATGATGTTTTCATATTTAAAATAATTTTCTTGATAGTTGTACATTATATTAAAACATAATACATTTTGGAATAGGAGTACCATGTTTTATCTACTAGACTTGTAGGAAACATGATAAAGACAAATACACGACCGAATACCAAACCAATTTCTGTTTGGTTTCTTTTTTCTTTTTATCACTGGATAATTCATTTAAAGGAAAATAAGACAAGGTCCAGAGACAGGCCCAATCTTGAGATCCATTACAAAGAAGAAATATAGACTCGAAGAGTCTCTTTCGCTAAACGATCTGAAGCGACATTCAAAGATCGGAAAAAGTGAGAAACTGATAGAGAGGCAAACGCAGAGGAGATCAATCGGATATCTGCCACAATTCCGATGATTTCTTTAGACTGAGTTGTGCCGGAAATAGCTCTGACGAGCGTCTGGTTGTCGGAGAAGACTTTTAGGTCTGAGATTCCGAGGATTTGAGCCCTTTCAAAAGCTGATTGTAACGCAAGTGCTTCTGCGATAAGAAAAGAACCCACATGATATATGCAGCTCGATTCCTGTTTCTGAGAAGCTGGTGAAAGTCCCATGAAGATCCAATCGAGACCCGCCGTTTAACTAATTTCTATTTGGTTTCAATTCGGCGAATACATTCCCTAACCAAATAAACTGAACCAAACCAGAATTAGAATAAGATCAATGTTTGTTTCCTATTCTGCAAAGGGTTATCTTGGCTACTGCTTTCATTTTTTAACTTTAATTCAAAATTTAATCTTTTCACACTTGATCTTGTAATTGAGTTGACATCTGAACTGAAAAACATCTGCAAAAATATTTGAATAAATTTTCTAAGACTATATTTTAAAGGGGAAATTTCAAAAATACCACTTTCAAGGTACCATTATTCATCTTTACCACCACTAAAGACACATTTTCAAAAATACTTTATTTATTGAAAAGGTAAAAACTCTTATATCTTTGTTTTTATATGCTTTTCAAAATTCTAATCCCAAATTCTAAATCCTAAACCTCTAATTCTAAACCCTAAACCCAAAATCTTCAACTCTAAACCCTAAACCCTAAACTATATACCCTGAATTCAATATTCTAAACCCTAAACCCTAAAGTCTAAACTATAAACCCTAAATCCTCAACTCTAAACCCTAAATCCTCAACTCTAAACCCTAAACTATATACCTTAAACTCTAAAACATCAAATCTAAACCCTAAATCCTAAACCTTCAAATCTAAACCCTTCATTAAAAGTAGTGGTAAAAGTGGTTAGTGTAAACATGAAAAGTGGTAATATGAAAATGGTATTTTTGGCAATTTCTCTATTTTAAATTATGAGTATTATCTAAAGTCTGAACGGATGGAAGATTCGAAATTTTAATTGCCATCTGTAAAACTATATAAACACAAAAGTGTTATTTTATAATTTCAGTGTAATTATATTTATTTTTAGCTTAATACCTATTTATTTATTTCAAATAATGTTAGCTATATAAATATAATGTATTTTAGTCATAATTCGTATATAGTTTTTGTTAAACCTACTATTATTTAACATCGTTAGGAACGCACATATTTGTTGGGAAGTATATGGCCCATATATTCATCCGCCGTCTTCTTCTATGCTCAAGAAACTATCGGTTCACTGAAAATCTATCATCCATGTATCGCCATGTTACATTACTCTTGCGTATCAAGTAACCTAAAGGCAAGATATGCTCATGATTAAATAAAAGTAAATTTATTCACCAAACTACTACTATCATTTTTACACACGACGTACGCAAATAAATGTAACTAACATGTTAACCACAAGAGACTTATATGACATGAAGTTAATATACTCCTTGTCATCATCGTTTCTCTCTTCACTTCACACAGTGGAAGAAGAATCAGAAACTGTCATTCTTATCTTCGCAGTCTCCTTCAACAAATCAAACGAAGAAAACGAGTGCGGCGGGAGAACAACGGTAAGATCCTCCTCAGCCATCTCCAGCAAGCTTTCGTGTGGCGCAACCTTCTCTGGCTGTGCGAAGGAGTTCTCATCCATCACATTAGCAGATGTGAGTACTGTCTTATTCGATCCAGACACTTTCATCACGTTCGGATCCAATCCAGTAACCAACACCTTCACATTCACAGACGTAGCTCCAAAGTTCACAGCCTGCAAAAATAAATAAAATGAGAAGTTAAACACAGATTTTTTTTTTATTTTCTACAAAAGAATGTTTCGTTTACCTTTATGCGCACGTAATCTTGTCCATTGGTTTTGAATGAGATTGCAGATGCGACGAGAGAAGAAGAAGAGTTTCCTTTGAGTGTTGAAGCGAGAAGAGTTGACCCGCTTGACTCTGCGAAGAACCGTTGGACCCAGTAGCTAGGTGTTCCGTATAGATGAGATGAGTTGAAGACTATTGCATCAGGGTTCCACCTTCTGTCGTTTGTGTTCACAAAGAGTGGTGCGTAGCTCGCCATTTCCACAATGTCACTGCAAACACCAAAGAAACCATCAGTTTTTTTTTTGTCTTAAACTCATTTGGTGTTTCTAGTTATGGTTCAAAACCTGTTCTTTTCAAGACCAATGAGAAAGGCAGCTTCTGCAAGAGCGGCGAGAAGGCTTCCTTTACCAGCATCTTTTCCAGTTACAGCATATTCACTGACAAAAGCCTGCAAACATGGTCCCACCACTAAGACACTGAATAATGAGTGTTCTAAAAATCGGTTTAGACAGCAAATGGAACAATTTTTTTTTTTTAAAAATGGGCCTAAGAGTTCAAAAAATCGGTCTAGGCGTCCTAACGATTTTTTGAACATTTAGAATAATCTATTTACCGCACCTTTGGACCCTTGCGAGAAGTGCGGTCAAACTGATGATACATGGAAAACAAATTGCTAGCAGAAGTGTAAATCTGTGGAAAAAAAAAACACTTTTATTTCAGAGAGTAACACACATAGAGAAACATGAAAGTTTCAGTCAAGAAAGTATTCTTTACGTGGAAATCATAGTAATCAGCAGGATGATCAAGCGGGCGAGAAGATCCATCACAGTTAGAGATGATTTTGATATCAGGATAAGCCTTTTTGATAGCATCATAGAACACTATATAGTTTCCTGTACAGTTGCAAATCTCAGTTTAGTATATCAAAACACGCTCAAGTCAAAATGTGAGTATAGATAGAGAAAATGAGCAAAAGAAACCACCTCTGTAGTAAGTCTTTCCACAATCCTCGTTCCCAATAGCAACATACTTCAACTCAAAAGGCTCTTGACGTCCCATTGCAGCTCGAACCGATCCCCATGTAGAGTTAGCATCTCCCCTAGCAAACTCAATACCATCAAGTGCTTCCTGAACAAAGGGCATGATACTAGCAGTTTCAACTTCATCGTTGTGACTAATACCGTTGTTGAACACCCATATGGGGGCTGCGCCAATGTCTTCTGCCAACTAGAAGGAATGTTCATTTAACATTTGATTAGTAAAGCCAAAACTGCAAGTGTCATAGAGAATAAAAGAAAGAGAAGTCTCACTTGAAAGAACTCGAAGTGGCCAAGGCCATCATCGGTCCAATACTTCCAAACATCACCAAAATGTCCAGGTCTTTCTTCCCAAGGCCCAACCGTTTCTTTCCAGCGGAACGCATTGCTTAACCATTCACCCTCCACAAAACAACCACCTAAAGAGTACACAAAGAGCCAGAGTGAGTGAATAAACATAACTTGACGTGCTGTCTACTAGTCTTCTTATTATATATTTACCAGGGAAACGGATGAAACGGGGTTTTATATCAGCCATCATCTGGTAAAGATCGTTTCTAAAGCCATGCCCCTGCAAATCAACCAAATCCAAAAGAGATTGAGAACATTTTGTATTATTTTTTTCTCTATTAGCAAATCTCATTAGAAAAAAACCTTATAAGTATCCACCGGCATGGCAGAGACTTGATCAATCCATATTGAACCTTTCTTGGTTGTTGTTAACTGAAGTCTTGCACCATGATCTGTCCCTTTCGCCTCCAGAAGAACCTCCTTCTTGGTCCATTTCGAAACATCAGAAGTAGACGCTCTAACATTGAATGAAACACGTAGACAATCAAAACAAAAACAGAATCTGAAAGTTAAGACTCTGAAAAAGTGTTACTCACATGATTTTTTCAGAAGCGAGAGTCAGCGATCCATTAGAGCTAGTCAATGATACAGACAGATCGATATCACCAGTGGAACGCACATATAGAGCCACCTTATACTTCTTTCCTTCTTCAATATTCTAAAGCCAAAATGAAACCAAAAAAAAATGTGAACAACTTAGCTCAAAACTATTGACACAATGGAGAGACTAGACTCACCATGCCCCAGTAACCAGGGTTATAAACTCCAACACCTCCTGATGGACAACCATTGCTATCACAGAGCACATCCATTCTCAAAGCGATTTTATTACGTTCAAAGCAGGATGAACGGTCTGTTGCTACATATATAGATGAATGATCACCAACAATGGACCAAGGCCATATATTAGATGGTGTGTTCTGTCCACCAGCTTCAAACCCTGTACAGTGTACACCAAATCTTTTTGCTTAGGTTTTCGGTTTAGTTTGGTAATCGGTTATTTCGGTTTTCTTCTTTAAACAAATATTATACCCAAACCATACCAAAAACCTGAACCGAACTAACCAAATTTATTCAAAAGTTTGATAGTATTAAACCAAAATCTAAACGAAATAAAAGAACTTCGGTAGGATTTTCAAAAACCAAACTAACCGAATACCGAACCAAACTCTATTTCCAAGTTAATTCAGTAAGATTTATGTTGAACCAAACTAACTGTAAACCTGAACTATCCGAACCGCATGCCTAACTGAAGCTTAACAAAAATGATTGGTTTCCATGGTAATTCACGATTCTAACCTCTGTTGCTAACAAGCTCGGCCCATAATCCACCAGCACCAGCATGGTTTATCTCCTGCATAATTATTTGAAGAACCATAGAACATTAAGAAAAACTCAAGTCTAAACCATATTGTTATAGCAGAGAACTGTTGAAGGCATTAGTAAAGTTTAGCAAACCTCGAAGAAAATCCCGAAAAGAGTTTCAGGAATGAGCCTTCCAGCTCCATTAGAAGCGTTTACTTGCAAAGTCACTGCTGGTTTTGTGTCTTCTTGAGCTACGACAACACGAAGGCTTTGATAGACAAAGCAAGAACCGAGGAGGAAAGAAAGTATGCAAACACTTCTGAGGAACTTCCATGACTCCGTATCCATATTCACCACATGCAAATCAATCTAGTGTATCCTGTAAGAGAACAATTATAGAAAGGTTGAATCTTACTCTGCTCAAGCCATGAATGGATTCAACATAAGCTAATCGCAAAAACAGAGATTTAAGTTTTTATATTAAAATATTTTATTAGAGTCAGCTCAAAGACTCAATTTGCTCCAATTTCAGATCTTAATTAGTCATAAAGTTAGAGCCTTTATCCGGTTTGATAAGCAGCAGTAACTAATTAGAACCATATTACAAAAACAGAGAATTAACAAGAGATGGAAACAGAACCTGGAAATCAAGAAAGACAAGGGGTTGGTCGAGACAAGAAGAGATGAGTGAAGGAACAGACAGAAGAGGAGTGGAAGTATAAGAATGTCTGGTCGAGCGATATTGCTTAAGAGTAAGAGAAGCACAAAAAAAAATCTAAGGAAAACTTACTTGCTTTCACGTTTGATGGAGATTGCTTGTTTTCGTGGAAGAAGGTAGGTGGATGTTCGGTTAGAACTTATAGCGACGACTACTCAAACCCCTCCACCTCCTCGCTCTCATCGCTTTCTCTTTTCTTATGGATAAAGTTTGTATTTTTTTTTTCATATTTTTGGATAATGATTAGATATCTTGTTAAACTGTCCCCCTAGATCAATGGCTTTCAGTGGGAATGATATGTTTCTGTAGTAAAGGTTCATATAAATAAATTCATGTCAACTAACAAAAAAGAAAAGTTACTTTTTTATTTTTTCCCCACACGTATTAAAGATGATATAACTTTGTAGTTTGTAAGTTTTATAATTTGAAAGTACTTTGTCTACACTTGGAATATATAAAAAAAAATGCAAATGTAACTCAAAAACTTTTTCCAAGTCTTTGCAGGCTCCACAAAGCACATATACTAAAATGCTTGGTTCAGATGTTGGAAAGTGGGTCTCATTGCTTGTGTTCAGTTTCATTTAATTGTAAGTTGCATGTTGTAGCGCCACGACACACGGCTCATAGTGTTTAAGCTGTATCTTTGTTGTTCATATTACTCAGAATGTTTGTTGAACCCTTCTATGCTTTTTCTTCATAATGCTCTTATACTAAAAGTTCCTATTATCAATTACAGTAAAAAAATTGTAAACTAATAATCGATATTATTAATACACTATAAATTAATAATTTTTTCAGTACGAGTCGATTCAATATAACACAATCAATAAAACAGTAACATAATTGTTTTTTAGAATTTTTTATAGATTTATAATTCCATCAAAATTATAAATCAATAATTTACATGTAAATATATTTTTATATATGTAAAAATATATTATATATTTCATATTCACAATGAAACTATCTCTATATTTTCTTAATAAAACTTCACTTTCATGATATTTATTAAAACTATTTCTAAAATCACATTTAAATTCTAGGAGACATAATTTTTATATATCAAATAACATAATTAAAATAATGAAAACTGTATTTTAAAAAAAATAATTAATGTATATACGGTAAAATACACCATTTTCATATTTATAGAAAATGTATATTCTAAAATAAAATATTCTAAAAAAGAAACTCTTGTAAAATTAATAACTCTATTAATTAATAAAATATCAGAATCTCAACAATACTAATTTATGGAGTTTTTACGGTTTGTAACTTTTTACATGTCACTCAAACAAATTTACAAAAAAATTAGTATATTAGTCTTTTTTGTCGCTGCATTATCTCAGTTCTTGCCTTTTTCTCAGATAGCAATGGGGATGTAAATTAATGATGAACTAGCAAAAAGATAATAATAACATCAAGTAGAAGGGTAACAACTTAAACAAATGATATTCTTCTTGTTCACTGGAATTTAAAATTTCAATGAAA
Source organism: Raphanus sativus (assembly GCF_000801105.2). Taxonomy (NCBI): domain Eukaryota; kingdom Viridiplantae; phylum Streptophyta; class Magnoliopsida; order Brassicales; family Brassicaceae; genus Raphanus; species Raphanus sativus. The sequence continues at coordinate 24,143 of NW_026615435.1, read as the reverse complement.
GCATCAAAACCTATGATGAATTTATGTATAATGAAGAGATTAGAAAATAAATAAGAAGATTAACAAAATAAAAATTTAAACAAAGCTAGATTCACAGGAGTTAAAGTCTAAAATTAAGATAAATTAGAAAAACCAAAGTTTAGATAGTCTAGTGTATCACACTAATAGATGTATATTGTCCTGTGTTGAAGAAACCGTTTCACCTCACCAATGATAGACTTTAGGTATCTATATCTCTGTAAATCCAAAAATCTCTTATTGTATACAAAAGGAATACATTTATGTATAATCAAGAGATCAGAAGATAAAGACAAACAAGATTAACAAAATAAATCTAGTAAGATTCACTAGAGATAAGGTTTGAAATCAAGATAAACTTTGAGAAAACAAAACTTAGGCAATATAGTGTAGCACCAGTGGATGTATCTCTTCATGTGCACAAAACATTCACAAAGTTTTCTTCCTCTTTTTTTCCTCCACTTCCTCCATTGAGCACAAACACCAATGCATTGTCCCAAAAAAATGTCCACTCAATTTACTATAATATAGAAAAGGGAGAAAGATATTTGCAAATATATCTCAATCTCAATCTCAAACTTGAGTCCATTCTTCAAATCCCTCTTCTAACCCTCTCCCCTCATCCAATCGGTTCGTTACCAACTCTAAAATGCATCAAAACAAGAAATCTCAAATAGCAATTGAGATATAAATTAAGGATGAACTAGCAAGAATTTCAATTCGTCATAATCTTTATAACGACTCATAATAAGAATAATATCAAGTTGGCTTTGGCTTAAAACCAATCATATATAATTCATCGTATTTTCTTGACAACTTTGTTAATGTGAATCACTTTAGAGAGAATAATACTTTTATTTGTTTAAAATTCCTCCATGGCTTACATGATTTACTTTTGGCTTTTCTCAGTAGATACATTGGTCTGATTATGCTTTATTGATGAGTACACTCATTGTCTTTTTCAAAAACATAGACAAAAAAGTACCGAGAAAACATGTTATTTCTCTTAAAAACTCTTTTCCGTAGATGAACGTGTTAAGTATTAGTATGTATTCATATATAAGCAGCTTGTTTAGGGTACCATTTAGAAACCCTAGAAGAATCTACTATTGAGTCGCCTCAAAAAGAAATATATAGATGAATGTATATTCATATATTAATATTCGATAAATTAATAATTTTTAAAAATTAATAAATTTCGCCGGTTCTAACTTGAGCCAGTGAAAAATATGATACAAATCGATAAAATAATAAGATAATAATTTTTAATTTTTAAAACTCCCATGTAAATGTAAAGTCCCATTAAAATCAAAAATTTAATAATCTATCAATATATATTTTTATATAATTACAAACTAAAAATTATCTTGTTGGTTTTATATTTACAATGAAAATGCATCTGTTTTTCTTAATATTTCAATATATTTTTGATAATATTTAATAAAATTTATATCGAAATCACATAACAATTTTATGAAACATAAAAAATATACACCAAAATATGATAATAAAACAATATGAATGTCAAATTTCTAAAATTTAATAATATATATGGTAAAATCAAATATTTTCTTATTTTATAAAAAAGATATAAAAAAAACTTTTATAAATTAATATTTTTATAGTTTTAATAAAATTTTAAAGTTTCGACATTATTAATTTATAGATGTTCTATTATACTTTGAAATACAAAGAAAATAGAGAAACAGGGCTAAACCTTATGTAAGAAAACCCCGATACTAAATGATGAATGGCCCTAGAACGATAGGACGGTTTAGTTTCACATTTGTCAAGATATGTATCTTCTAGACCTACTTTAAAGTCTGATTATGAATTGTATCCTATGAAATCTAGGCCAATTAATACTCTTTAAAAAAATCCTATTAGGATAAAGATTTTGTTATTTGATAAGGTAGAATAGGATAAATTCCAATTAATTATTATGATAATGTTAATCTTACATTTGTTTAATAGAAATAGCATGTATGATTAACTTTTAACGACAACACGACGTTTTCTCTATTTTTTCTTCATCGTCAAGTTTAGCTAGGTTTGCTCGTGGGTAGAGATCTTAAACATGCTTGAAGAAGACGCTGCAACTTGTCTAGAAATTAATGAAAATATTTGCGAAGACATGATTAGTGCTTTACCCGATGCTTTACTTGTGCAAATATTGTCGCTTCTTCCTTCTAAAGACGCAGTTGCTACCTCGATTTTGTCAAAACCATGGCGTTATGTCTGGATGTCGTTGCCTAAACTCGTTTACAGTGATACATACAAGAGAAAAAGCTTTAAACTCGGTTCAAGATTCAATTTAGAATGTTCAGCAAAGCCTATAAGTTTGCCTAAGAGACTTTACACTTGCAATACGCTCAAGGAATTGACTCTCGCAAGTAAGATTCTTGTAGATGTTCCTTTTCAAGCTTTCCTCCCGTCGCTTATAAAGCTGGAGCTTCGCAAAGTGGTGTATAAGGACGAGGATTCGCTTTTAAGGCTTTTGTCAAGTTGTCATGTTCTCCAAACTCTGATTGTGGACCGAAATATGGATGACGACAATGTGATGAAGTTTAGTGTGAAAGTGCCTTCTTTAACTACCTTAGTTTATATAGATCTTTTTGGCAGTGGTGGGTCTTTGATTATAGATACCCCACGGTTGAAGTATGTTCAAATCAAAGATTGTTCTCAAGACGATTGCTTGATTGAGTGTATGAATCCTAGCCTTGTCATGGCAGTGTACACGTTACTTTTCACCCCAATGAACTTTTCTTGAGATCTCTTTCCTCTGTCTTGTTTCTCAACATGACTTTGGTCAATGCAACGGTAAGTTCCCTCTCTCGTTTTGTGGTCATATTGATGCATCTACTTATGTTGATTCTTTGAATTTTTTTTCAGGATGTATTCTGTACTGCCATCAACTTCTCTCAACTGATAGAGTGTAAGCTAAGTCTCCATGTGGCTCAAACTATTGGGTAGAATCAGTTATGCTGCTGCTTCATAACTCTCCTAAACTTAAAGTTCTTATGATCAGTTCTGTAAGTACCTTACTCACTCTCTCAAGCAAGTTTTTTTACTAAATTAAATGTGTTTATAATATATATATATATATATATATACATACTTCTTGCTGCTTTTCAGGATGATATAGATGACTGCCGAGATCTCCCTCCTCAACGTTCTGTTCCAGGATGCTTGTTGTCTCCTCTCGAGATTTTTGAATGGAAAGAATTTGGAGGGGCAAGACAAGAGATGCTTCTCTTGACTTATATCCTTGAAAACTCCAAGTGTTTGAAGACAGCAGGAATCTCAATGTTATCTTACTACCTTGATGATGAGAAAGAGATGATAATGGAGGAGTTAAAATCAATATCAAGGGTTTCAGTATCTTCTCAGCTTTTATTTTCTGTTATATTTAAATGGAGATCACTAGCAGAACATAATGTTATTTTTTGACCTGTTTTAGTTACAGTTACATTCCATTACTTTGATGGACTGTATTCAACTCAGAAACCAGACAAGCCATGTTAAAAAAAGAAACTACATACTTGCATACTCTATAGTAATGATCAGGAAGTTTTGAAAACATTAACCCAAGGACACTAAACACTAACCCAATCTCTTGCCATCTCGCAAACTCCTTCCTTATTTTTCATGTTCAAATTTTCTTTATAATATATGCCAATAGTATCACAAAACAATGGACTCCAAAATCTCAAGCCATCTGGTACCCTTTTTTAATTTCTCACAACTACCACTGACGATAAGGAGTAGCAGAAGGGTGTAGCTAGGGTTATGACCTGATCTCATAGGGTTTCATTTATTGATCTGTTCTAGAGTAAAAGATCTTTAAAGATGTCAGTAGAAGCCGGAAACAATAAGTACCTTCCTTAAACAAGTGTGGGTTTTTCATTAAAGTACAAATGTGTTTGGTTTTTTTTACTTCTTCCTCTTTGGTTCTCAGGACTATACAGCTTACTATCCACCTCTGTGCCGGAATGCTTGTTGTCCCATCTCGAAATCTTTGAGTGCAAGGCATATTGGAGGAAGAAGGCTTACATTCTCACAAACGCAAGTTTAAAGACGATGGGAATCACGATCATCCCGCCATATGAGGACTTAGAATCTTTGTATAGGGTTTCAGCATCATCTCAGCTTATGTTCTCTACTCAATCACGATGGAGATTTGATAGGAGAATGAGCAAGAAGAAGGAGAAACTAGTTTCGTTCTGGTTTCCTTCTATTGATTCATCGTATTTTACATGCCAACTACCATCTCCTAGATCTTGATTAATTTAGAAGTCTTGGAAAGGCAACAACATATTCTAATATTTATTTGCCTACTTCTCTGGAACTGTGTGTATGATCAGTTTGCTTCCGGTTTTCAAACCAGACACAAATCGAGTCTTGTTGGTCTAAGCCTCGAAAGAGCTTCTTCTTTGGACACAACATGCAATTATACCATATACAAATGAGTTTCACCAAGACACAACATGTTTTCACAAGAAAGAGACTGTGGAATCTTCTAATGTGATCTTGAATTTGAACTTAAGCTAATTTGAAGCTTGAAGAAGATGGAGAGAGACCGTACAACAGGATCAGATTATGATTCCATCATAGTCCTAGTTTACTGCATGCAACTTAAATTAAGTTAAAACAAATGTTTACATTTTTATAACATAACTATATAAAGACTAGAATGACGTTTTGATGTAAGTTTCATCTTATTATATTCACATGACCAAATTCACATCATCTAATGGTTTGTATTTGCTTGCAAGTGAATGCAATTTAATTGCCTTGGAGTTTCTCAATCAACATAATTACTTTTTTGACAGCGACATGCTAACAGTATTAGTTTAGTTAATCATTAACTTATATATAATAATATAAACAATTTGCACGTTTTCTATTTGCTAAGTCTATTTCATCATCTTGCTCACAAACAAAATTATTTTTTTCATCATCACATTTGACAGATAAGTTAAAGTTTTGTAGTTTATTCATAAACTTTTTCCATGTATGAGATTTTAAATCCAATTATCTTAAACTTCATAAGTTTTTCATAAATTCAAAATGAAAAATAATTTCTAGATGTTAATAAGGAATAGAATCAACAAGATGTTTGGACGCCACGCGCTGAGGTAAGCGTCGGTTCGAGTTTTGTAACATGATTGGGAATCTCCAGAAAACCATGTAATAAAAGGACAAAAATAATTGTAGATTTGGTAAGTACATCTCTATCATCATATAAAAAAAAATTCAAGATGAAAAGCTGAGAAAGAAAAAAGAAGATCCACCTCGAACTTCTCTCCATCTCTCTCAATCATCATCATCTCCTTCTCAGATTCCCACTCTCTTTCCTTCGTCTTCTTCGAGTGAACAAAAAAAAAAAGTCTAGACCTTTACTCATTTTCTCGATTTGTAACTTTCCGGGAAAAAAGCTTCGTCCTTTCTTTTCTCTCAAGATCCAATTTTGATTATCTCATCCAGATGGTGAAAAAAGTCTGAAGCTTTACTCTGTGATTTTCTCAATTTGTAATTTTCCGGGAAAAAAGTTTCGTCCTTTTAATTTTCCAGGAAAATTTCGTCTTTTTCTTGCCGGAGATAATGAGAGAAGACGAAACAGACTGGTTCACAAGATGGGAAGAAGAGCTCCCATCACCAGAGGATCTAATACCCTTATCCCAATCCCTCATCTCTCCCGATCTCGCTCTCGCCTTCGACATCAGACTCCCCGGAAACTCCGGCCAACCTCACCACCACCACCCCCACCGCCAATCCACTCCCCCGCCGCAGCAGCTTCCGTCATCGCAAGCCAACTCCTCCGCCGAATTCGCGGCGGATTCGGCGGATCTAGGCTCCGGAGCCACCGCCGCCGGAGACGAGCCGGCGCGGACCCTGAAACGGCCACGTCTCGTGTGGACCCCGCAGCTTCACAAACGCTTCGTGGACGCGGTGGCGCATCTCGGGATCAAGAACGCCGTCCCGAAGACGATCATGCAGCTCATGAGCGTCGACGGGCTGACCAGAGAGAACGTTGCGAGCCACCTGCAGAAGTACAGGCTTTACCTCAAGAGGATGCAGGGGCTGTCTTCCGGAGGAGGAGGAGGCGGGTCGGATCCGGCTACGGATCGGCTCTTCGCTAGCTCACCCGTGCCGGCTCATTTCTTGCACCCGAACCGTGTTCCGAGTTCGGACCATTACATGCCGTCTTTTGTCCCGATCGCGACGCTTCAACAGCAGCAGCAGATGGCTGCGGTGGCGGCAGCTGCCGCGGCTAATGCTCACCTGCAACCGCCACAGTTTCACCACCGTCAGATCGCGGCCGCGCATTTCGGCTCTCCGACAACGAACGGGCAGTTCGGTAATGGGAAGTTCGATCAGTCGTTCTTGGCGAGGCAAACGCAGCAGCAGCAGCAGACACTTCAGAGAATGTCGACACAGTCGTTGCATAGTCCGGTTGGTAATTACGTTGAGGATTTGGAATCTGCAAACGCTAATGGAGGAAGAACAGTCTTGACTTTGTTCCCTACTCGAGACGATTAAAACACTTCTGATCAATGTAAGCCATTGTTGATCACACTTTTGGGACAATCCAATTTGTGAATCCTCTCTATGTTTCAAAGTGTAGTCTTTTAAGAACATTGATACAAGTTTTTATGCAGTCTTTGTCAGTTAACATTGTTGTAACCTTGAGTGTATTCTTGTAAAGATGAGTTCTTGTACATTTTTATGGATACACTCAAGGTTGGGAAAATATATCTATCTTAGTTTGGAAAAGGGATCCCGTTTGGAAAATGTTCTTTGTCTCTCATTTTATAATGCAGCATACTAAAATTATTCATACCCTTTGCCCTCATCTGTAAGTTTTAGATTACAAGAATCAAGAATCTTGTGATATAACCTGAATATAGTAAATTAGTTACTTGTAGTGTTAATTGGATTTGTGTGATTGACCAATAATAATGAGCCATGGATGCAATAGTACAATGTACAAATGGCATGAAGCAACTGATCAGCGAAAAGAGACAATGGGAGGCAGAATCAGAATCCAGGATCTGATGCTCTCACTTCCTCCTTAATCATACCCCAAACTTATTTACCACACTACCAATTATAAAAGTTTAATATATGCATATTATGTTTTTGGAATCATTGAAGTGACCAAAACCAGTAGAAATATGTTTATAGTTATATATTTTTGTTGCTTCTATAATGAAGGTTCAATTATTTAGGAGGGGAATGATTTTAAAGCAGTGGTGGTGGGATCATAGCTGGCATGTCCTGATCTTGTCTCACCAAGTCAGGCCCCATCCATTGCATTTTTGCTCTTAAACTAATAAAGAGTATATAATGACAAATATTATTGTTTTCTCTCCATAAAACTTGTTGGACTCGTTAACCGTTTATATCAAATTTATTCATATAAAGAGTGTGTATTTCTTTTACATAATATCCCATTTTTTCAGACTGGAAATTAGTTTTGACTAACTTATCTAAAAACTAGTTTAGGGACCAAACCAAAGTCCAAAAAGATAGTAAAAGTTAATTTTATTTTTGTGGATTGTTTTTCTCTTCCATAAGTCTAAAATCCGATATTAATCAAATCGTTAAACTTAATCCAAACTAATTGTTGATCCAAAATCCAGGTCTAATCCAAGCTTAAGCTAAAATCAATTACTGATGATCCAAAGTCGGATTGTGTAATATGAGACCATAAGTCAAAAGAGTACGAGTGATTGATTATTTCGTTTGGGAACTTTGTGAAACTAGTATAGTCTTCGTTCTTAGAAAAGGACCTTCCAAGTCTTCACCACCTCACATTCGCAAAACAAACAAAAACAATAAAACGTGAACACTGACCACATGAGAACCTTTTTATACAAAAAGTCTCATTCAAGAACAGGTTGGTTCACCACACGAGGAAACGCCATCATCAAAGGTATGTTTAAGAGATCTAGAGTTCATTTATAGTTCGATAATGATATAATTAAAGAAACATAGATAAAAAAAAAGAGTAGATGTTTTGTTATATAGGAAAGAAGCAGCCAACTGTTTGGAACAGAACAGAGAGAGCTCCTAAAGGCTAACATCTACAGAATCTGTTTCTTTTTTTTTTTCCTTTTCATACAGACATTGATGTACTCAGAACACTACTTGTCGTCAGGGATTGCTTGCAGAAGGATGCCTGCAGGGTAAAAGAAGAGTTAAGCCACAGAAACGAGTCATAACCAAAACGGCCAAAACAACAACAACAGCCTAGTGTGAGCTACCTGAAAAGATGTGCGTCTGGACCGTGCAACGACTGCGCATAGTTCATAGCTGGTGAGTTAGGCCACGGTGTATAACCAGCCGGGCTATTAATAAAGGGACTCATAACCGGATGCTCGTAGTGTAGATTAGCTTGATGACCTCCAGGCATCTGCAGGAAGCCCCCATCGTGAAACGCCACGTGCATTGGCATCGGATTCGGTATAACCCTGACGTACCTACAATAACAAAAAGACATTACACTCTGCCAAACCGAACACCTCTTGAGTGTGGCAACCTGTACGCAGGATTCACGACATACCTGTCATAGCTCCTGTCATAATCCGGATCATACCGATCTTTCTCTCTATCCCTAATAATAGCAACTCGAGACGTCCGTCCAGATTCTCGATTACCAGCATCAACAGGAGTACTACTAACCGCCACCTCAGGTTCGTTCCGGTTTACACAAGTGTTATTCCCTTCAAGAGGAGCATCTTCAGAGTCAGAAGTGGTAGGGACTACTATTAAAGATCCTCGCCCGGGCTTTCATACTCCTCTTTCCTCTCCTCAACGCTTCTCAGTAGATTCTTCTGCTCCACACCTTGCCCGACTCCGCAGCCAGATCCTCTCTTGGGTCTAGCCTTGATCGCGATCTTGAACCCCTCCGGTCTACCACTACCGTTCTCCGGCTGCTTAACCGGAATAATCTCGGATAAGGAGACGCAAGGAAACCTGCTCTCAGCTGCTGTTTTCGTCACCAGGATTATGTTGTCAGACCCATCTAGAGCAGCACCGCCACCACTACTACCGTTGTTGTTGTTGTCCAGAGCCACGGTCGCTAGTCCGTAGTGCTGAGCGACTCGATGCGCGGTGAGACGAAGGTACGATGTTGGAAAAGGCGGGAAATCGAAGTGAAGCTGTGAAGGGTTTTAGAAGAACTTTTGAATGTCTAGCTCCATCCGCAGAACTATAAACACATATAAAGCAAAAAGATGTCAACTTTACTATCACCCATTAACAACCATATATATTTAAAGTTAGAAACTTTCCAGATATAGAAAGTAAACATTTGTGGAAGTAAAACAAAGTGTTGATGATTCAAGCTTAACGAGTAACTGATTCTGATTTAGGAATGGTTTCATAGTGGTGGATCTAGAAAACCCTAATTCTCCATTCCTGGTGACGAAAAAAATACTTGCATAAATTAGGCTTTTTCGAAAGAAAAATACAAAATTTATTATAGAGGCCAAATTTAAAAAATTTGCTTGTGGTCTTTTTTTTGTCAGGACCGGTACTGGTTATGAAGACATTTGTCTAACTATATAAAATATTTTTTAAAGGTGATTGTTAATTGATTCAGTAAACTATCTTTCAAAAGTTGTAATTAAGTTTAGGGCCTTTTATACTAATTCTGATTGTGTTGTCTTCCTCAGTTCTGTTTCAAAAAGAGTTAGAACCCAAGGCAAATATAAAAGAATCTCAATATAAAAAGTGTAGGTCTTTTAAGCAAAGAAATGTAGAAAATAAAAAGCTTTGGGCCCTTTATAACTAAATTATAAAAATTGATAATGGACTCTTTACTTGGGCCTCTCTTACATAGATGATACTGTCTGGTCAAAGTTAAAACGCAGTTTCCATTTAAGTAAAGATAGCACCAAACGGCTTGCGCGTTAGCAAAATGTTCATTACATCATACACGGCCTCTTCTGATTGGATACAAGAAAAAAACATCTACCAGTGGTTACAACTTGGAACAGGAAGCTTTTTAAACTCTTTTTGCTGAATAACGTAAATAGTAACACTTAACTCATCATCTCCCTCTCTCGCTCTTTCTCTCAAACAATGACGATATCACCGTTATTAGTCATTGCTTTGGTTTGCCTCGCAGGCTGTGGCTCTCTCTTACGGGTGGTGGAGGCTATATGGTTAACGATTCCATGGGCCGGCGAGAAATGCATCTACGAAGATATCCAAGCCAACGTGGTCGTCATCGGCGACTTCCTTTGCATTGATCGAGATAACGAGGTGGGACTTGGTCCTACAGTTAATATTCGGGTAATAACGTCTTCAGTAAAAAAAGACCATATATACTTTCATTGTTCTTCGTATTTTATTTTATTATCCATGAAATGTAAACTTAGCAAAACACTGGACATAGTGATGATATCTGTAACCTCTAGTACTGGTAGCATAAGAGGATACGGTTATATATTAATTAATTCATGCATGTATGCTGGTTATAGGTAACATCAGCTTACGGGAAAGAAGTGTACAAGGGAACAAACGTGACGCAAGGTCGGTTTGCGTTTACAACGAGCGAGAGCGGAACATACTTAGCTTGTTTATCCATGTATCACGATCAGACACATTACGCAGTCGATAATAGCACTGCTGTCGTCAGTCTTGACTGGAAGATGGGTATCCGAGCCAAAGACTGGGATGCTGTTGCTAAAAAAGAAAAGATCGAGGCAAGTTTTAAATAATTTATAAAAAGAGAAAAAAAAAAGTTCTAAATAATTTATTCTAAGTTGTTGCTTATTCCCGCAAAAACATGTGGATGAATATATATTGCGTGCAGGGTGTGGAGCTTGAACTTCGAAAATCTGCAGAACGTATAGGTGAAATTAAGGCAAACATTTTCTATCTAAGATTCAGGTTATTTTACTCACCTAAGTTTCCTTTGTAGTTTGAATCTAAAAACTCTTATATCTTTCTTTTTATGAATATTTTTCTCTCTTTCTTGATATAAGGTTTTTGTTTTGTGCATGTTGCTAAATTAATTATGAAAATTGCAGGGAAGCATCTATGAGGGAGATAAACGAGAAGACTAACAAGAGAGTTGCGCAGCTTAGCTTTATGTCTTTAGGGATCTCCGTTATCGTTTCACTTTTACAAGTTTGGCATCTCAAACGCTTCTTCCTCAAGAAGAAACTTATCTAAGTTGATATATTATTTTAGAAAAATTGCAATCTTGTGCCTTTCTTCATACCAAGTCAATAAGGAAACACATGTTTAATTTTCTTTTAAGCATTTATCACTCAGAGAACCTTCAGATAACCAACTACTAGGAAAGAAGCATACATCACATATCTATATATTTCAAAAAAATCACATAAGACAAGATCAATAATCACATGTATACATGTCCATCAGATTAATCTATCACAGTGTAGACTTACAAAATTATGCTATTTGACTGGTGGACACGTCAAGAATGCCAGTGACTTTAATAAGATTTGCGTTAATATGTTGTATTATAAGCAGCATTTACTTGGTATTAAGATTTCATCGTCTTTAGCTTTTGATAATGATCGATAACTAATTGGATTGGTCATGTTGCTGACGTGGGAGACTTTGGATTTACTAGTGACCACCACCGTGTGTGACAAAGTGATTCACGTGGCTCGCCTGATTAGTTCGGTTGCCGAAAGTTGAGATGCCATGTGAATCATGTGGGTGGATGGATTGTTTGGTGTTTGTATGTCATTCAAAAGCATGCCATCTCACGGAGAAATCTTAGTACAAAAAATAAAAAGAGAAGCCTCTTGGCAGGAGTGGACAGTTTTGATCGGGGACTTTTAGATTTCACGTGTCAAACGAGTAATATTTGGTTTCTTTTAATACTACTATGATATGGACCCCCGCAATCTTCGGGGGAGCTATACAAAATTTAAATATAATTTAGAAATATTAATTATATATAGATTTGTTATACGGATGTGTATAAATTATAAATTATAAGTATTGAGTTACACCGATGATAAGACAATCAAAATTTTATTCAAACTATGTTTAATAGTTTCTTTTAGTTTTATATATATTTCTTCGATAGTCTTTGAACAATAAATCATTCTTTATTTTAGCAATTAGTTTCGAATTCTTTTGTTGTTATTTATAAATTATGATTTTCCAAGGCTCACAATATTTTATATAAATACTAAGGGTGTAATGGCTAGTATTCATAGCATCAGTTCGAATGAAACAGGTGATCACTCTTGGTTAATAATTACCATGGTTAACCAAGAGTTACAATTGTTACACCAACAATTACGATGATTAACTAAAAATTACAATGGTTAAACACCAATGACATTAATCATCAAAGTTGCAATAATTTATCACCAAAATTTGCAACGGTTTATCACAAATAGTTACAATCACAAATAGTTATAACTGTTCATTTAAAATTTCAAAACTAAATGATTGCAAGAATTCACTTGACCATCCTCTTCCATTTAAGTGTACTTGCATATTCTTATCTCGTAACTTGTTCACTTAACCAATTAACAAATATTCTGACGAAATTGCGACAAATGTATATGGTCGTTAGAATTTCGTCGGAACTTGACTTTCCCCGAAAAATAAGACACCAAAATTTTCATGAATATTAGATTTTTTGGATTTTTAGGTTTTAAATGTTAGATTTTTGTTACGATGAAGAGTTTTATGAATTAGATGTTAGATTTTTTTTGTTAGGTTGTGGTCTAGATAGGTTTTGGTTGTGATTTTCTAGGTTGTTTGTTTAATTTGTTGTTTTGTATTTTTTTTTATTTTACAACCTAGAAAATAGACATTTTTTTAATTTGGAGTTTTTCTAATTTTAAAAAATATTTAATATATATATATATATAGTTTTTATTAGTTTTTGTTGTTTTAAAACATTTTTATGATTTATAAAACGTCTTTAAGCTCTTATAAAACATTTTAAGTTTGTTTTAATTCATAAAACGCTAATTTTAAAAGAATATCAAAACGTTTTCATGTTTTAAAAAACGTTTTCAATCATAAAATGTTAAGTATTTATAAATATTTTCAGTTTTATTTTAAAAACATTTTCAATTTATAAAACGTTTTATGTTCTTAAAATTTGTAAAAAACGTTTTTCCACTTCTCTAAAAACGTTTTCAATTTATAAAATGTTGAAAGTTATTTTCTTAAATTTTATAAACGTTTTTAAAATAATTATACTATAAAAATTCAAACTTTATTTTTAATTTTAATTTTAATTAAATTTTTTATTTTTATATAAATAATTAAAATATTTATTAAAACAGTTGTAAATATTATTATTTTTAAATGATTAATATTTTTATTTTTAAAATTAATATTAAAAAATTTCAGAAATTTCAACGGAAATTCGATTGAAAAAATTATGACGAACTTTTTTCTCCGACAATATGTAACCGACTATTTTTGTCAAAAATAGTGTTTTCTACGAATTTGAGTAAATCTTTTCTTGAACCAAGTTTCTAACTAAATTCTCCATAGGAATTAATCTGTTTTCTTGTAGTGCAATTACAAAAAAAGAACATATCAGTTGGCAGAAGTAATCAATGCTTTAGATATAGGTAATAGAAATGAGCAGAAGTCAAAAAATACAACTCTCTCGCCCTTGAACCTACCAGCAAGGATGGTAAGCATTGTCCCAGGGGGTGATGCTGGATATGAAATACAGTCACAAGTCTAATCAGCTTGGAGCGTATAAATATTCTATAGATATTTCCTTCATTTGTATTATATACACTACATATTAAGATCATAAGTTAAATTTTAAAATATCATAAATTCAAGAGTGTGTACGTTAACATGATTTATATATTAGCGGTAAATTGGTTAGTGATGATTCATAGAAGGTGTGTTACAATTTCATATTTTGCACATATTCTGGGGATAAATTGTAACAAAAGAAGTAAACGTTTAGGAGAGCAAATCTAAATAAAGTTTTGGACATTAACGTAAATTTTATATTGTGGGGCCGTCCGTTTGACCCTAACTAAAACAGATCGAACAATACAGACCTTTTTCCCCATACCTCTGTGATTTCCAGATTTCTCTTCCTAACCTTCCATCTGAAACTTGATCTTGGAAACTCTCCATTCCCCTCGCAAGCATATTGAAATTTCGTACTCCCCCATCAAATTTCCTACTGATTCAATTATATTGCTTGCTTGTTTCAATTTTTGGATAGAGAAGCATAAAAATTCTACTTCCTCTGGAGTCAAATTGTAAGTTTGCTCGTCATGAAACGTGCCCATAAATTTCTTACATCCCCTCATTGTATGAAACGTCTTCTCGGGACGTTTAAAATCAGAGGTGTCCCAACAAGAGACGCTGCTGAGTGACTATCGTACATCAAATGTTAAAGCGTCACGTACATATATATTGATCAGAGAGGTGTGATCTAAGGGTTGTGTTGTTTGAGAATAAAACGATTCGGGAAAGATGTTGATGACGTAAACTTCTTAGAGCGAGATAAGTTTGTGTCCGCAAGATCAAAACAATGAACAAATCTGACTGTTAGATTTTAATTTTTTTTCCTATAAAAAAATGATGACATCATCAATCACCAAAAAGAGGTTTGCTATTATATATAGATACCTACTTGCTAGATTATATTTCCGCTTCATTTTAACTGTCATTCTGAATTTATGTACACGAATTAATAAAACATATAATTTTGTATATTTTCAAAATAAAAACATAATTATCTATACAACTAACCATATTTCAATCAATAAAAAATAAATTGATAAATTTTATTAACAAATTTTATATTAAAATTATAAAAGGATATTCATTTTGAAACGAAAATCTTAATGTATAATGAAAATTAAACTGAAACAAAATATTTTTGAATTTCATCCATGTAACACGATAGATAATGTATGTATTTATATATTTGATAGCCATACTAAAAATAATAAAAATTTAATATACTTATAGATTACTATCTCAATGACATCGACCATGTCGTTAATTTCCCTCTCGAAGCTACAATCTAGATCTTCAATTTCGGTTTTTTGCAACCTAACAGTCGGTTTTCGGTTAACTAAAATTTTGAAAGCTAATTTTGAAATTAACCGAATTAAATTTTGGTTCGATTTGGCTTTTGGTGTTTTTTCGTTTTTCTTTCACTTTTATTTCTGAAAACAACCAATTTTTGTGTGTTTTGGTTAATTTCGGTATAGTTTTCTAAAAAATATTCTGATAATTATGGTCAAAATCTGTTATTTTGGTTAAATTCGATTATTTTTTGTTATTTTCAGTTATTATATATTCGGTTATTTCGGTTTTCTTAATTTTTTTTTGAAAATGGAAAACCAAACCGAATTGAATCGAGAACCAAATTATTAAAAATCTTATCAAACTAAGCCGAATAAAAAACAGTAACCGAACCTAAAACCAAAAATTCTGGTTGGGTTCAGACAAAATTCCCAGGGCTACTACAATCCCATAGACAAAACCAAACGCGTGTGTTTTGTAAAACAATCGCGAGAACTACGTGCTCTGAATTTAATATACACGCGCATCCAGAGCGTGGGAATAAAAATATTCTTTACCCCGTTTGTTAAGTAACTTGGTCAACGTCATCTTCTCCTTCCCAATAAAAAACGTGTGGAATAATCCAGAAGAGATAGAAGCCCATAAGAAACAAAAAATTCAACCACCGGTGATGACGGAGTCGTCCACATTCTCCATCGCTAACCTACCGGAGATACCTGATCTCAACCCTAACATGCTATCCGATCCCGAGATGACCTCATTCCCGCCGCTAGATCCTTTCTCCCTCTCTGCCTCCGATCCAATTTCCGATCTAAGCGCCTTCCTCGACTTCGAGAACGACATAGACTTCGCTGATCTCGATTTCGACGATTTCTTCGACTTCAACCCCCACGCGGAACTCCCGGTGGTGATCTCGGAAGCGATTGCGAATAACGATTCATCGGAGGCGAAGAACGACGTCGTCGATAGAGGAGGCTCGGAAGAGCGATCTGACTCCGTTCATTCTCAGGTCTCGTCGCAAGGCTCGAAGACTTTCGCGTCAGGCGGCGGCTGCGAGGCGTTATCCTCTCCGGAGAAGTCTTCAGTGAGCAAGAGCAAGAGGAAGAAAGGAGACTCGGGAGGAGAATACAGGAGCTCTAAGCATCAAAAATCCGATGCGTCTCCTGTGGAGGAGGAGGAGGAGGATGAGAAGAAGAAGGTGAGGCTGATCAGGAACCGGGAGAGCGCTCAGCTCTCGAGGCTGAGGAAGAAGCAATACGTGGAGGAGCTTCAAGGGAAAGTCAAGAGTATGAACTCAACAATTACTGAATTGAATAGTAAAATATCTTATGTTATGGCTGAGAATGCTGCGTTAAGGCAGCAGATGGTTGCTGCTTCTGCTGGTGCTGGTGCTGGTGCTCATCCTCCTCCTCCTATGAATCCTTACATGGCTCCGTTACCTTATCAGTGGATGCCGTATCCTCCTCCGCCGTATCCTTATGGTTCACAGACTACTTTCGTTCCCATTCCTAAACTGCCTCTCCCGCGTTGTAAGCCGAATAAGGGAGAGAGCAAAAGCAAGCTCAAGAAGGTTGCTAGCATCAGTTTTATTGGGGTTGTGTTCTTTATGTTCTTGTTTGGTACGTTGGTTCCGTCTATGAATGTAAACAATGGAGGAAGAGATAGTGGTTTGTCTATGTATGAGGGTCGTAGATATTATGATGAGGGTAGAGGGAAGGTTCTTATGGTTGGTGATGGGTCTGATGTTAGAAGAGAAAGTGTCCATTCTAGTAGAGATAGTTGTGGGGGAGTAGAAGGACGACTGAGCAATTCCAGTGAGCCTCTCTTTGCTTCTCTCTACGTTCCGAGGAACGATGGGCTTGTGAAGATCGACGGGAACTTGATTATTCATTCTGTTCTGGCTAGCGAGAAAGCTAAGAAGAATATCTCTGAGACGATAAAAAGCGAAGAACCTGTTTTGAGTGTTCCTGGTGCTCTGTCTTCTGCGTTAGCTGTCCCTGATGTGAGAGGAAACGGGGCGATGCTTCCGCATTCTTCCAAGGCTCTCTCTTCTGGTTCGCCTGATGGGAAAAGACTTCACCAGTGGTTTCATGAAGGTGGTGCAGGTAATTTCTGGTGCTCTTTTTCTTGCAGTTTGTTCTACGAAATGGTGTAATCTTAGAGTTAATAACCCTTTTGACTGAATCTTATTGTAGGGACTTTAATGGATTATAGCATGTGCACCGAGGTCTTCCAGTTCGATATTTCACCAGGGGCTATAGTCCCATCATCAGTCTCCAACATTACAAGGGAGCATCTCCAGAATGTCACCACCACCCAGGACAAGAGAATGAAGAACAGGAGGATTCTCGAGGGGCTTCCGGTTTCACGTTTGGCATCTGAGCTCAACAACATCACGGAAGCCCAGGCGAGCAAAGACGCCCAAAACAAGAGCTTTCATGGGAAAGCTAATACCAAACAACCTACATCATCATCTTCAATGGTTGTTTCAGTGTTGCTTGATCCAAGGGAGGTGGTCGACTCTGAAACAGTCATGCCCTCAAACCCGAAATCACTTTCCCGGATCTTCGTGGTGGTGCTTCTAGACAGCGTAAAGTACGTTACATACTCATGTGTTCTTCCCCGGTCAGGTCTCCATCTTGTGGCTACCTGATCCGAGAATAGCTCGTTTTTTTTACTCATGTAGAGGAACAATGACTTGTTTATATACAATTACATTATGACTTTTTTTCCCTGTGTTGTTAAAACTCAGTGTTTTTAAGGTTTGGTTTTTTAATTTAAAGAGAAGAACAAAGTGAAAATTCTTGCTTTTTCTTTCAGAAGCATAATATACAAAAAGCTCTTAGAGCATCAAGTAGAAGGCTGCACACTTTTGTGCAGCAACATTCTATAACAACAACTCTAGTTTCCATATGAATTCATTTTTTTATACACTTAAGTTTTGAGTATCCGGTTGAGGGAGAGGAGGAGGAGGTTCTGATACAATGTACTTGACACATGTTAATGTCATTATTCACGAAGCCAGACCGCTATCAGCATAAGTAGGACAATCCATGGCATAGCTGGTAAGTTCAAATTAGCTGCAGACAGAGACAGAAAGGAAAGAGACTTATGATTTGATATCTCTTGCTAATTTGGATGATTTGTCTTAAGTAGAAAACTTACATGAAGAGGTCTGCGGTTGAGGATGAGCAGCTTCGTTTGCGTGCTGCGGTTCACTTGGTTTGGCTTCCGGTGGTTTAGCTTGATGGGCAAACACCACATGAGGTAGAGGGGCAGAGACTGGAACTACATGAGGCTTGGCTGCAGGAATGGGGGCAGGTGAGCGCAGTTGATGATGTGGTGGTGGTCGAGCAGAATAGCGAGGAGAATGATGTGATGCATGTGGTGGGCGAGCAGAATAGTGAGGAGGATGATGTGATGCATGTGGTGGCTGAGCAGAATCGCGAGGAGAAGAACGATGTGAGGTAGAGGAAGGAGAAGGCGTGGGAGTAGGTGTAGATGAGAAATGCGAGTGTTTATCCCTGAAATGTACTCTCTGTCCTCTTCTATTCCCTGAGTTGCAGGGCGGAGGTGCAAACGGAGCTCTTCTAGTTCCAGGGCTTCTCTGAGGGACAGGAGACGCCACAGGTGAAATTCCTGGAGCCATATTTGGGCTAAGATGATGATGATGATGGTGGTGATGATGGTTATGGTGGTGGTGATGATGATGGTTGTGGTGGTGGTGATGATGGTTGTGGTGGTGATTGGAATGAGGAGAAGGTGCAGGTGATGGGGATTTGGAGCTGCTATCACTGCTGTTTGGCAAGAAAGACGATAGACGAACTTGCTTGACCTTACCAAAAATAGTATTATTCAAACCGAGGTTTTTAGAGCGTGAACCCGTGATGGTATCAGTCAGCTGCTTCAATCTTGGGCTTGGATTTGAAGTCCCAACTCTTAGCAAAACTGATGAGTGAACAGTCGTGGGAGGAGACACGGTTGAACCCTCTGAGTTTGATAAGGTTACATACAAATTCTGCATTCAAACAAAAGAACAATCTAACTCGACACATTAATCTCAACAAAAGAAAATGAGATATTGTGACAAACCTCGTATGGTGCAAGATTCAGGCCGTTCTTGAGCTGAATAGCAAGGGTATTGAAGTTTATCTGTATCTGTTGGATAGAATAGTTTAGTGTAAAGTTGAAAGAAAGCTTGAACTTCTGGAGAGGGAAAGCACTTTGCGGTGGGATCACAGTGATTCCTCCTGGGAACTTCAGAACTTCGAAAAGGAATGTTTCCCCAAACAAAGGTTTGGTGAGCTGAAGAGGGGATTGATTTATGAGCACCGACTCGAACATCCCTTTGATAGCACTCAAGGACATGGGTAATATCTCTCGGTATGCTGTATCATGGTCAATCCCAAACACAACCTTTGTTATGTTCGGTTCATGTGACTCGAGAGCCAGGATAGTTACCTGTTGCAAGTCAATTGAACCAAGATGTATCAGAAGAGAAACGAGAAAAGAAATTATAGAAGAAAAAGATGAAAGACTGTACGTTGATGGAAATGTAGCTCATCTCTTGGAAGATGTCATTCCGAAGCTGCGCGAGATGTTCATTAAGAAAAGATTTTGGTCTATTGAGGCTAAAACTCGCTACTAGAGCATGACCTGCGTCAATAGTGAAAGTATGTTGTTGTAAGTGCAAGAAATAACCAAAAACACTAATAGAGATATCAATTAACATATCCATGACCTCAAAATGAAGGGGCTAAAACTTAATAACCAGCATTGGTTTATCATCTCATTTGTCGTAGTTCTAAAGAGATGTCTTATGTTCATCAGCTTCTACTTACAATGCATACATCTAATACTAAGCTATGTAGATGATCATCAAGTATTCAACTTTTGCAACCGAAACACCTTAAGAGCCACTCCACGAAAACAATAACGACCCAGTATTAGCTAGTATGGATGGATTAGCAAATAGCTAATGACTCTTCTCCTTTGATCTCAAATGGTTGAAAAAAGAAAGAAGCTTTGACTCTTGTCTGACACTACTAGTTAAACAAAGCAAAGAATCATTCAAGGTCAAACCTCAGTTCCCAAAATAGCTTTTTGTAATTAGTAAACATAAAGAGTCAAATCTACTGTGAGAATCCAAATGCCAAGTGCCAAAAGAGGAAACTTTTTTTCTCAACAGAAACTAAACCTTTAAATCTGCGATCGAGATACGACGAATCCCCACGATCCACCGCGTCGCCGAAAGGAAGCAACAGAAACAAAGCGGAGAGAAACAAGGAGACGGAGAGAAGCACCACGAAGAGACATTTGCACCCGACGAACCCCGAGATCCGTTCGAAACACCCGCAGCCACAACGACGACGACGAGCATTCCTCCTCCTCTCCGCGGAATCTCCGAGAGCTTCTTCTTCTCCGGTGCGGAGGTTCCCATCGTCCTCGGGTTTACCCATAGGGAGGGGGGGGGGAAGCAGCAGCTTTAGGTTTATCAGCAGAAGAAGAGAGAAAGCCCACCTTCTAATCCGGTGGGTACACCCATCGTTCAGCGGAAGCCCTAGATTGAGAAGGAACCAAATTCACAAGAGAGTGGTTCGATTGTGGAGTCGAATCGAGTCGGATAGGTTTTTTTGTTCTTCTCCTAATTTCTCTCAGACAGCCGAGAAGAAGTGAAGTGAATTTTTTTCCGATTTTCCGAGTTTTATAAATAATTTTTCTTTTTTTTTTCAGAGTGTCTGAGGGGTTTTAGTTCTCTTCTCCTATAGTTTCTTAAATTTAATTAATTTTGATTTATGCTATTAATTATGATAATAATGCTATTGGGGGGGGAAAGTGAGGAAGAAATGTAAAGGGGTTTGGTCGTGTGGGTGAGACCACCGACAGATAAGTGTGTTGAAGAGCTCCAACTACCGTCACCAATTGGATAATGTTCTATATGATTTTACATTTTTGGCAGTGACTATTGTTAGTTAATAAGAGATTGTCTATTTTTATAAGAATGATCCATCCAATGATTAAATTATTTCTTAGTAGTTTTTAATGATTTCAAAGTGTTTTTTCCTATAAACTTTTAATTAGAAATAGAAAGATTCAAATCTTATAGTTTAAGAAGGTATATAGAGATGTTTTTGATAAAAGAAATCATGACAATTTTTATAACTAAATCCTAAATAATCTATAACTTTATTAAAACTCAAATCCATCCAAAATTATAAATAAGCATACATAGCAAATATTAATAAGCGTCCCAATAGCAGCATCATGAATCTCTAAACTTTGGTCCATATTGTTTGAGCCCAAGCTACATTTTATGATACAAGGCCTTGATAGTTGGTACTTTAAAGTCCACTTGTTTCTGTTGTTATAACTGACTCACTAACTAGTCACTAACCGATTCGGTTTACACTGACCGAAGCAAACAAAAACCAATCGAAGTTGACCCAGGTCATTAAATCGTAACTATAAACCGTACCAAAATCGAATCGGAACATATGTGCGGCTGCGCTTCGTTGTGATTTGTTTAATATTTAGGTCAATTCAGGTGTTAGGGAGAGAGATTCGTCGTCTTGTTGGTGGGAAGAGAAGAGGAGATGGGGAAGCAGCCGGTGAAGTTGAAGGCGGTGGTATACGCGCTATCGCCGTTTCAGCAGAAGATAATGACCGGACTCTGGAAGGATCTCCCGGAGAAGATCCACCACAAGGTCTCGGAGAATTGGATCAGCGCCACTCTCCTCCTCACTCCTGTCCTCGGTACCTACTGGTAACTCTCTCTCCATCGAATATCAAAGATCTGGTGATTGTATGATTGTTCGTCGAATCTGGTAGTCCTACGAGTTTTAGGGTTCCTTTTAATGAGATTTAAAGATAAGAGTGAGCTAGCTGAAGAAGAGTATTAAGTAGATTTTGAAACTGAGTATTGTAAGACTGCTAAGCTAGAAAAATATATGATTATTATTGTCGTTGGTGTATCACTCTCTCTATGCACGGTGTGGTGTCATTCTCATTCAATGATTACTGGAAAAATGATTTGCTAATTGCATTTCTTTATACTACGGTAGGAATAGGATAGTAGTGTTTCTAATCTGAGAAGATTGTCTCTCTCCGCTCTGTGATCTCTCATAATCGTCCCGTGCTTAAATCCTCTCCCAAATACGTAAATGAATTTGCAGGTATGCTCAGCACTTCCAGGAACAGGAGAAACTCGAGCACAGGTTCTAAGCCAATCAAGTTTGGAAGCCAGTTTTCGTTATAGAATCTCTTCCGAGTTAGTGATTTTTGTCTGAAACTCTTTATTGCCAAAATAAATGTTTTGATTTTTATGACAATCACTATTGGGTTGGTGTGCATCTTTCTTGATGTGATATCGAATTTTGAATGGAATCGTATTCTCTTATGTTCCTTAAGATAAACTTCACTTTACCACCGTACACATATGCTAGGCTTCACATCGAGACTTTTATTTTACTTCCACTGCACGCACCGGAGAAGAAGAATACAATGATGATCGACATCTGATGAATAAGGAAGCCGCTTTCCACCAGCTATAGTAGAAGAAACAGTCAGGCGTGCATGCGTTTGGTCATATAAACTAACAGTAATAAATTTAACAGTTTTTGTTTCCATTAACCTGGTTTTGAATCAAATCAACAACAAAATAATACACACAATCCTTATCCCTTGTGTTCTATACTGAACCCGCGGAAACAGCAGCTTTGACGAGTAAACCGCACAGAACAAATGGGTTAGAGAAGAAAGGTGAATGGTCGCTGTCCACTTCGTAAACTTGGCTCGGTGGCCACCGTTTCATCATCGCCTCCTGCTGCTCCGGTTTCATCACCCTGTCGTGCATTGTCTTGATGTACACGCGCGGCACCTCCTCTTCTTGTCCCTTTTCTTCCATTTTTGCAGTTGTGAGCGCCAGAAGCGGAGCTGGTCTCATCATTAACGCAGCCAACGCACATTCCTTGACATTCACAAAAAAAGAAACACAGATCATGAGAACAACACTTCTAGATCTTGAGCTTTTATAGGAAATGAAACTTAGAGAAACCTGTTGAGGACTCATGTGGTAAAGGAGCTTTCGTCTGAACTCCGGTTTGATAAGGGCGCTGGTAGGAGGATTCTCTGGTCCTAAACCGAAACCGAGCTCATATACATCACCATGTTCTGATAGGTCAGGCACTCCCTGTAAAAAACATCATAACGTCACACACAAGTTACCTTCATTGTAAAGAATTTTTTTTCTTTTAATACATCTTTCAAATCTTCATCGGTCTGAAGCCCGAATTTGAGCATTGTGGCTGCGATATAAACAGCCAGACAGATCTTCTTAGGGAATCTCTGTATCGAGCTCGTTAAGCTTAGCCCTCCTGCACTATGACCTACAAGTATCACCTGGTGACAATAACAGAACAGTGAAAACAGAGTGAGTTTGCTTCAGATACAAGAAACAATACAATTAGGGTTTTAATGTGTGTGTGGCTGACCTGTTCTTGTTCTGGTAATGAGGAGAGGAAGTCGATGAGTGGTTGGTTGTATTGGTCGAATGAAGTTAGACTATCGGCAGAGGAAGGATCGATGCCGGAGGATTTGAGGTCGATGCAAGTAACGGTGTAGCCAGAGACTTCCATGAGGCACTTGATTTTGTACCAGCACCATGATCCTAAGCTCATGCCGTGTACCAGCACAAAGTGTGGTGGTTTTCTTCTTGGTTTCAGTTCTACGGTGTCTTTTTGATTCTCCTCCGCCATAGAATACGCCGGAGATTTAATGAGTTTTCTTCCGCTGAGTGCTCTGTGTTTTTATTCTTTGTGGGTCTTTGTCACATATATCAAGCGCATATATAGTAGAAGAGATTTATTTGCTTCTTTTACCAGTCATGATATTATAACTTTCAATATAATTAGTAATTATTTTTATATTTATGAGATAATTAAGTAGTATATTAACTTTCACATATATTTATCAAGTTATGGTAATATATCATTTGTTGGAGGGGAAATAAAGCTTTTCACAGAAGTTAATCAACAAAAGGAATGTACAGTAGAACATTTATAAATTAATAATATTAGAACTTTAAAATTTTATTA
>NW_026615434.1:0-65413 GCF_000801105.2 Raphanus sativus | reverse complement strand
AATTTACCCGAGAGTTGAACCTAAGTATTGTTCTACAAAGTGGACTCGTAGACTCGTAGTTTGGGTAATTTTCATTGGTAGATGGAAGAGACCACGACATGTTTTCACGGGGACACTTGAAAAGTCTCAGCTGCGTCATGAATTACACCAATACCAATTTTTCTTTTTTCCTTTTTCTTCCATCTCTAGAACACTTAAAAGTTAAAACTAACGATTACAAAGGCTGACGACATCAGAGTCTACGCCCCAAAAAATGAAACTACACAAAATAAAGGCTTGCAATCAGGGCGAATGCAGAAAGATCTTTTAATGGATGCACATCTGATATTGAATAAAATAAACGACATTGTAGGAATAGAACCCAAGCCATCAAAGGGTGCGCAAAAGCACTATAACCATCTTTTATTGCTGATTCATTATGGTTTTGCATACAAAATATTAAATATTGCTAAAAATTATGGGTGCACGTTCCCTTTTAGTTGCTGCACTGGCTTCACCACTGCTTACAATGCAAGAGACTAATAACCAAAAAAAAAGAGACTAATAACCAGCACATTAAATTCCCCAACAACCAAAAAAAAAAAATAATAAATCGAAGTAACCCAAACCAGCTCTTGGAAGGTTAAAATGTGAACCTCTTTCAATTGGTACATCCAATCAAGGATGAGCCACCTAGGACTAGGAGACATAGCTAAACAAATACACCCAAGAGATTATTCATCTATCAAATTGAAGAGGAGAGAGAGAAAAAAAAATGGTTTAACAACTCCACTTCAAAATAAAGAATATGGGTACTCATCAACATACTCTCAAACCTTCTTAACCAGTATTGAAAGGAAGGTTGAAGAACAAAAGCCCCATCACAAGCATCAAAGGCAGCCGACATCAGAAATAACACAGGCTTAACCTGGCAGTGATAGAGGACTATCACAACATAACCACAACTAGATCCTCCAACACACATCTAGAGATCCAGCTAGATCCAGCAACTGACCTCCACACGTCTCTGACGCGTCTTCTGAAAAACAAAATCTACATATATGGAGGTGATCAACAGATCTTTGAACGAAGCCTTAGAACTTGCATTAACCGCATGGCAAGAAAATATACATGATCATGTTGCATAAATTTCTATGTTAAGATTTGAAGCATACAGCATTGACGATTTTTCAGATAATGAAAGTGTCCCTGTGAATATTCCAAACAATGAATATATATCAGAAGATTATGGTGATTCTAGTAGTGGTTCGTATTCGGATGATGATTTAGGTTAGTCGATGTTGTAAAATATGTAGTAAAATATGTGCCAAATATTAAAACGATGTAAATACGTTGTACAATGTTTATATAATAAAAATATGTTGTAAGAAATTGTTATGTTATAAAATATGTTTTGGTTATAAAATATGTAGTAATAATTAGAATTGTGTAAATATAATTGTAGGGTTAGAGTCTAGGGACAATGATTATGGGTTAAACAACAACCATGGTTTAGCCACTACTAATTTGTGGTTGTGCTGAAAACAATAAGTTTTGGGTCGATTAACTTTGGGTTTCACGGGTTAAGTGAAACATAGCCACTATAATTATGTGCATGGGTAGTTGCTTTTTAGAAAGAAAAAAAAAGCAATCGGTTTAACTCCAAATTATTCGGCTTTGCTACCAATTTATTTGATTTTGTGGTTAATTAACCAAAAGCCTAAAGTGGTTTGGTAGTTTGACTAATAGTTCATTAATGTTTTTACACCAGAATGTATGGATTTCGATTCCCAAAAAATATGAAATTATATGAATTAATGGAGAAGATGCTTACAAGAAATCTGCAGCATAGAACAAAAAATACTGTCAAGCGTAAATCCGATAGGGCGATTCAGGTGATACAATCTCATAAAGTGGATAAAATTGTCGGTTGTAAAATCATCTGTATTATTTTTCATAATTTGTAATCGCATAATTATCTAGTGTTAAAAAAAACCTAAAATGAACTCTAACTTTTGAGTTCCAATTAATTTATTTTACAATTATGTAAATTAATAGAATAGACTTACAAAAGATTTTCATCACAGTGTAAATAAAATCAATCGGACATGGATTTTCAAAGAAAGGATTGATGTAATCAAATCAGATATAAATTTTAAAAGAGTTAAAATTTCCGGTCATAGAGTCATCTATGTAATTTTTTATATTTTTTATAAGACAGTTAAAAGCTGATAAAACTGAATTAACATAAATTAATGCTCTAAAAGATTCTGAATTATGTTTGTTACCTTATTATTCTCTCAAAGAAAATTATGAAAGCAAATTTAATTTTTATATTCATAGAATCGACATAGAACATAGCAAAAGGAGAACATAGCACCTCGTGACAGCTTGTCCGCCACTAGATTTTGCACTGGAACTCCTCCAAGTGTGTAGCAAAAGCTGGTCATTCTCCGAGTGATGACACCATCTTCACCAGTTGAGAACAGTCTGTTGCAAAAACTACGTCTGATAAATTTAGGGTCTTCATGCACTCCATAGACCAGATTAAAGCTTCATATTCGGTATGTAAAGAAGATAAGATTCTTCAGAGATTCATAGCTCCCATCATCTTCTCGGTTGCACCATTGTTTCTACAGAACTAACCCTGGCATGAGAACTTGTCTTGTGAACTCCATGCTCCATCAACAAAAACAAACTCTAGAAGTCTCTAAAGTCAACCAGTTAGAAGACAGGTTATTAACCGGACTCTGATGTGGTTTCATTTTTTGGGCATCTGCCCAAATCTCTGCTTCTACTTACGCAATCCGAAGGATTTCCTGCGGATCACCCGATCTATTTTGTACAAATCTTATTGTTCCTATTTTTCCAAATATACCATAAAATCCAGGAGAAAGAATCATAATTGTAATCTTTCGAAGTCTCCAGAACAAATAATCGATATTGGAGAAAAAGGATGAGCTTGGGAAAAACCCCAGAGCAGAAGGGATTTTCGATAAAGCCCATATTTGCAACGCCGGTAGTCACTCGAAAAGAACATGATTAATGGATTCTTCCTCAGCTCCACACAGACTGCACCGTAACTCACTAGTGATACCTCGCGACCTTAAATTTTTGCAACTGGAATAATCCCTTTGTTGTCTTGCCAAACAAAATGTCTTAACTTTGGCGAACAGTTCAATTTCCATGTATAACTTAATAATGCATTCGTATCTGGTCCAAAGGGAGCCACCTGGCCTTTATCCGGAAATTTAGATTCTATTTTGTAACCCAATTTAACAGTATATTGACCAGTATCTGTGAACGCCCAACCATTAGAATCAGGCCTACCCGATCGACTAATTGCCAATCCTTTTATAAAGATTACATCATCAGGATGAATGTAAGCATTAAGCAAATCCACCTTCCAAAAAAAAAATAACCGGATCAATGAAAAAGTCTACCTTAAGATTAGACCATCTCCAACCCACCTCTATTTTACTCTCTATATTTTTCTCTAAAATAGAGAAACTCTATTATAGAGGTGGATTTGCTTCAATGTATACCTCTATAATAGAGTTCCTCTATTTATAGAGAAAAATATAGAGATATGCTATTTACATCTCTAAATATAGAGGCAAAAAGTAGAATTCCTCTATATTTTCCTTTAAAATAGAGAAACTCTATTATAGAGGTATACATTGGAGCATATCCACCTCTATAATAGAGATCTCTATTTTAGAAGATAATATAGAGGTGTACATTGGAGATACTCTTAGGTAGGGTCTAGGATTGATTTTTTTGGAGTTTGTATTCTTATAAATAAATGTATTTGAAATATTAATTAAACAGTATTAAAGGTAATAAAAAGAAACGAAATGGGCATTATGTAAGTATTCTTCTTTTCTTTTGTCTTTCATTTACCATCAATTATTTATAATCTTTTATCCAAAAAATTTTGTGGTTTCCCGAAGTGTTAATTTTTTTTTTGCAAAAGGCGTTAAAGTGTTAATTGAGGTTGTTTGTTGTAGCTTTAGAAAATCTATATATTTAGGCTTAAAATATTTAGAAACCGCACTGCCCTTAATTATAAAAAAAAAGAATTCTACATATATTTTTATATTTAAATGTTTTTGTTACTATTTAAACTGAACTGCCTTTGCATGTTACCATTTAACCTTAAGTGTTCAAATGTTTACATATCACATTGTAAACACTCACTATAATTAATAATAACAAAAATATTTACATATATATATATATATATATATATATATGTTTTTGTTAATATTAAGATTATTCTGCAATTGTTCTATATGTTACCATTCGGACGTTTAACCAGAGTACAAGGAAGCATTACTAAACAAATCATATGTATATTGATTTTGTGGAAAAACAAAGTCACAGTTTTCTTTTGACATCGAACGGCTATTCTATTACTCCAAATTGAAATGGTCTGGGTAACAAAAACGAAATAGAACAACCAAAGTAACAAAGCTCTCTATAGAAAGACCTCACAGTTCTACTAAAGAATCTGAAATTCCATTTTGCGTTCTTGGGATGAGAGTGATCTTGAATTTTGAAAAGCATATCCGAAAAGTTTTTATCGCCTCCAACTCCGTTGTAAAACTTGGCCACTCATTAGTCTCATTTAACATTGCAATCCGTCCCACAGCTCTGGCACGTTGAATGTTGAAGCATGCTCTCCATAGCCAATGTAGTACTTCCACTTATGTATTAAGTTCGGCTTCTCCAAAAGTTGGATCTTCTTCAAGTTGTCTACCCAAATTCATCCACAACCACTAAATTGAACTATAAAGGTCCATGAATCATCTACCATGCAGATACTACCCAAACTTAAGACTTGTGGTTCTTCTGAAGGATTTTCATGTGGAGTTAGAGGTATCATCTCATTTGCGTTTTACCAAGTTTGGCATTCGCTTTCTGCATATCAAACAAGCTCCAAAATATATTTGTCTATCATGTTAAATATTTTACGTCCAGAATCTTCCATATATACTAGATTATTCAAGGATAAGGATCTCTATCCAATTCTGGTTGTTCTATGATGTTCTTCCTCCAGAAAGATATTCCATATTGGCATAAACGCTCGATATCGAGAAGATGTACGGGCTAGATGGAGTTGCTGATAGAGACCATGCATGTAAAGCTGGTGGACATTCAAAAAAGACATGAGTAACATATTCTTCAGGTTCTCCACATCTTAGACAATAATTATTGCATCGCATGTTGCGATGTGTAACGTTCCTCGTTACTGCCACTTGTCATGTTATCAGTTGCCAAATAAGATGACATATCTTATTAGGTTCTTTTATTTTCCAAGAAAAGGTTTGAAGATTTGTTATACTTGACTCCAAGATCTATTTCTCTTCATCCTCTTCCAGTAAGTTACGTGCTACCTAATATCCAGGTTTAAAAGTATTATCCACTCTTTGTATAATTCCAGCAAAAAGTGTAGAAAATAGTTTGGGCTGATGGCCAAACTTTTTATTAGAGGTACGTCTTCGTGTTGAACATAGTTTTCCAGTAATCCAAATTGGGGCAGAAGGTCTAGCCGGCCTGGCTGGTAATATAGGGATCCAAGTATCCTCCAACACATTGACTCCATATCCTAAATGGATTTTCTGTCGAATCTCCGATAGTAGTAATTTGTGTGCTGCTAAAATACTAGTCCACACATAGGATGGATTATTTATCGAGCAGAACCGCAAAGGAAAATTCAATCGGTAATATCTTTATCGTAAGATTCCAGCCACTAATAAATCAGGGAATTAAATTAGTCGCCATAGTTGTTTTACCAATAAAGTTAAATTGAACTCATGGATTATACGGAATCCAATTCCACCATCCTTTATTGGTAACACATTTTTCTCCATTTTTTCCACTGATTTTTTTTCTTTGGGAAATTTGAAATCCACCAAAATTGTGCAATGGCATTTACAAAATTTACATATATTTCTAGCGGAAATAAAAGCCTGTATATGACATAAGTCGAAACGGCTAGAAAATATATTTGATTAGAATTTTCTTTCCTCCTTTCAATAACCATCTACATGTCGATCCATTCACTGTGTTACGTAATTTCTATTGATGAATGCAAATAGTTTACACTTGGATCTGTTAATATCTTTAGGATTAAATAGAATTAAATTCCACCCTCAGTTTATTTTGCAATAAATTTTTGAAAAATATATAATAATAGGTATTTTCAGAGATTGATGAGCATAAAAAGCACATGGTCGGCCCACTTCTTCGTATCTTTCTTTTGTTATTAGGTTTCCATATCTGTAACAAGCTATGCAACAGACAAGGTCATTGGCGTACACAAGTATAGGGCAAATCGGGCTCTTGACACGTGTCTTTCTCTGCCGAGAATGTGTTCATGTTCTTTCCACATGCAAATGCAATGGCTTTGTGCTGTATACATATTTTTAAGGATAAGACTATTGCAGGAATATATATGTGTTTAAAGAAACAGGCGCAGATGTATTAATCATTACTATTATTAATTTGTATTTGAATTAATGTTTGTTTGTTTTCTCTCCTGTTTTCTCGAGAATAACTTAAATATCTTTGCTAATTAATTGATTACTGATTTCAACTGAGAGTATAGAGAACTAAGAAATTATCAGTATTATTTTGGCAAACTGTTCAATTTTCATGAGAATAACAAATGAAGAAAATTAATATACTTAGTGGTCTTAAAAGTGTTCACATTTTGAAATCTACTCAAAAGAGTAGCGATGTCGAAATATTTCAGCCAAATTAACTCTTAAGAAGTTCATAAGAATATTTTTATATTATGAATATTTTACAAATAAATTTAAAAAATCTAAAAGAAAGTATTGCTTCTAAACTATTTCAAATATAATATTCTAAATTTTTATAATAAAATTTTCAGTATCTGAAATACTCATTTACAGTAATTTTTTTTAGTTTTTTCTATATTTCTAAAATATTTATAGTATAAGACTTCTATAGAAGTACTTTAATATAATGACATGATGTTCTGAGAGCTTATAATAAACGAAAAGATACCTTTATTTTTTTTCTAACAAATATGTGTCACAAACAAATTTAAATATTGTTTGTAAGATATCAGAGATGATTTACATTATTTATTTTTATTTTTCAAATGGTTTATAATTAACATTATTGATGAAATGGAGTCTTAAAACAAAAACAATAGCAGCAAAATAAATATGAGAATATTACATTGACAGACACAATTTGAGTTGTCAATAACTAAAAAAGACACATTATTACTTAGCACACTTTCCATCTTCTTTTTTACCTTTATAACCCTAAACTAAAAAATCTAACTAACGAAAGAAGTACCTTATATCTAACCAGATGAAATATTACTATGTGTAACTCTCTCTATTAATATTACTTTGAAAAAATAATTAAAAAAATTATAACCTTATCTAGAAAAATCCTAATCGACGACTACAATTACAACTTTACAACTTTATCACCTTCTCTCTTAACTCTTCTTCATCTTCTAGATCTTTGAATCAATCTCCTCCTCTCGATATCAGGATGGTGAAACTAAACAGATCCCTCTTCATCTTTATCAATCCACTCTTTTATTCCCACCTCCAACTTTATCGACGCCGAACATTCTCTTCTCACCGACACTCTTCTCTATCTCCGCCATTGTCTCTCGACATGGAAGGTAGTCCCCAATTTCTAATTGGAACTAATTGTGTCTTGATTCACGCCGCTGAGGATATCTGTCTGAAATGTACACTCTGTTTGTGTAGATATTGTGGATTGGAAATCTGTGGATGTTGATGTCGGAGATATGTGAGGTGCGGATGTGACTGTTGTGGACAGAGGATGTGTGGATGTGATCGGTGTGGACAATAGTTGTGTGGATGTGATGACTGTGGACATGAGAG
This sequence comes from Raphanus sativus, assembly GCF_000801105.2. Classification (NCBI taxonomy): domain Eukaryota; kingdom Viridiplantae; phylum Streptophyta; class Magnoliopsida; order Brassicales; family Brassicaceae; genus Raphanus; species Raphanus sativus. The sequence continues at coordinate 57,530 of NW_026615434.1, read as the reverse complement.
TTGGGGGAGTCAAGTGTGCAGTGGTCAGATCAGAGAACGGTGGACATGGTGAGATGGAGACGTCTTGTGATATTGTAGATGGACATTTGGTGGATGGGAGATAAATGAATGGGAGTTGTTTGAATTGGAAAACGGTGGACGAGAGTTTTGTGGATGGTGACCAACAGGGAAAACATCACATAGTCCAATGTGTTCGATGTGTAGAAGAAAGATGGACATGAGTTTCATGGACAACAGATCGGTGGATAGATATGTTGAACAACAGCTATTAAAGATGGATGGACATGAATTTCGTGGATAATAGATTGGTGGATAGATATATGGACAACAGCTGTGACAATAGGATATGTGGATAGACATGAGATACGTTGACAACATATGTGTGGAAGATTTATTGACACGAGATCCGTGGACAACAGATCAGTGGATAGCATGAGAGACATTTTGCCGTGACAATAAGAAATCAGCATCACGTCTTCATTGTTCACTCTATCATTGTTCACATTTCTCTTGTCCACACACACATTCGTAAATAGTTTTAAGTTTGTTGAAAATGAAAAGAAACTATTACTTATCTTTTAAAAACTCAAAACTTGATAAGTCACTATCAAACAATTGAAATTTTGTACTGTTGTTTTTTTAGCCATTAGATATGATTTATTAGCATGTCATCTAAAGGTTTAAAATTGACTCATTAATCGATAAATCTATTTCTTCAAACAAATAAATAATTCTTAACCAAACACCCTTCCATTCTTGTTTCTCTACCAAAGACAAAAGCAAGGTTATTATTGTCCACAACAGTGACGTCCGTACACAAAAAGTGTGCCAAATTCAGAATGTGTCTTTGTAGGTAAACAAAAAAGAGAATGTGTCTCTATGTGTAACTCTATATAGTAAATAAAATTATAACTATTTAGTAAATATTACCATAGTTATAACTATGGTAATAAAATTACCATATAGTACGAAGGACCTAAAGCAAATGCCTTTCTCAGTTTTTTTTTAACACTGAAGCATTTCATTCAAATCAAAACGGCAGAAGAGCCAAAGAAACAGAAAACCGAGTGTTGCAGAAACACAAAACAGAAAGATAGAGAGAACGAAACAAAAGCCAACCCAATAGGGAGGTGAAACATTCAAAAGCAAGTGAAACAAAAAGATAGAGAACCCATTAGGGACAGAAAGTCCAGGGAGATGTGGAGAAAAAGACCACGGTCTAAGCTTCACGAGAGATCGCCTAATGGAGCCAAGCAGGTCCATTCCTTGCGACGTAAGATTGGTATCAGTGATCAGACGTTACACTCTCAGCAATACGCAAGGCAATGGTGTTTCTTGCCGGGAGGATATAGTTGAGACTCCAGCCTCTCAATAGTTGTAGTGTTGTTCTGATAGAACATAATACTCTTGCAGATTCAGGAGCACAAACCTGACCATCCGAAGAGTATAAGCAGTGTCGAGCATGGGAGAAGGAGGACTCAAAGATGATGTTATCCAGCTTCAAAGATTGCATACTTTCAACTGCCCATGAGGTTGCCAAAAGTTCAGCTTCTTCCATCGACTGTATATTCGAGTAAGACCTACGACTGTGCATGAGTGCTCTCCCTCTTGAGTCGCGGGTGATCCAAGAGGCTCCGCAGTTACGTGAACCATTCACCCAGGAGACACCAATATTGCATTTAGTCATGTCTGATGGAGGGGCTTGCCAAGTGGTGCTCTGCAAATTGTCCAGGTCCACAACTTGTGGAGGAACTGCTGCAGGAAAGTTGGCCGAGAACCAATCGCTAGCTTCTTCCTCAGCTTTACGGAGAATTGTGTCTGGAGATAGGCGAATCTTCTCAAAGACTAAGCCATTTCTAGCTTTCCATATATGCCATAGGATCCAGGGGATGCTCTGTTTGAGTTCAACCGAGGAGTCTCTGTTTCTTGTGCACGCTACCAAGTGATGCAGATTTAGAAAGACAGAGTTTGAAGAGAAGCCCAAGGGAGGCATAGGCAGGTTCGCTGCTCTCCGTACATCCTGAGCTGCTGTACAGGAGAACAAGTCATGGCAAATAGTTTCGCGACCTGCACCACATATCTTACAAGTATTGTCCACTTGAATTCCCCTTGATCTCAGTTGGTCAGAGACAGCCAAAGCTCCAGATAGGGCTCTCCAAACAAAGTGCATAATCTTAGGAGATGTTTGAAGTTTCCATATGCTTTTCCACAGCATTCTTTCAACGGGCGGGAGAGTACGTTGCGGTGTAGCGTTGAGATCCATAATGGTTTCGAGAAGCTTGTAACCTGATTTGGAGGAATAGTGGCAATGTGGTGTAAAGCCCCACACAAATGCAGCAGACTTATGTCTCTCCACGGCCATGTTTAGAATGGTGTTAGCATCCTCAACCACAAACAGACTGCGCACCTTAGAAGCATCCCAGAAGTTGGTGTGAGGAATCAGGAGATCAGAAACTTTAAGCGTGAGGTCAACCTGAGCATCCATGCGATACATTGGAGGACGAGGAAGAGGCCCCATGATCCAGTGCTCTGTCCACGCATTTGTAGTTTCGCCATCACCAACCCGTTTAATCAGTCCTTTTTCTAGGAGCTCCCTACCATGGAGAATGCTTCTCCAAGCAAAAGAGGGTCTTGAACCCAGCCCACACTCCATGAAAGAGCCATTCTTCCAGTTATTGCTCTTTAAAACTTTGGCAACCAGCGAGTCTGGATTCATGAAGATACGCCATGCTTGCTTAGCCAGAAGAGATTGGTTAAACCTGCTAATATCGTGGAAGCCCAGGCCCCCTTCCTCTTTGTCTCTGCAGAGCTTCTGCCAAGCGACCCATGGTATTTTCTTCCGGTTCGAGCCACTACTCCACCAGTACTCAACCATTGCGCTAGTGAGGCGATCACATAGGTCTTTAGGCAATTTGAACACAGACATTGCATAGACGGGAAGAGCCAGAGCAATAGATTTGAGTAAACTTTCTTTTCCACCTTGGGAGAGACCCTTTGCATACCAGCCATTGAGCCTCCTATGAAGCTTCTCACGAATGAAGTTCAGCAGATCAATTTTTGAGCCATGAAAACATTCTGGTAAGCCAAGGTAGGTTCCATCCCCTCCCTCTTTATCTATCTCCAAGATCCTTTTGATTTCAGTTCTCATAAGAGGAGGTACCTTGGCACCAAAGATAACTGATGACTTCTGCTTATTTATCATTTGCCCCGATGCTTCTCCATACCGCCTAAGACAGTCCATAACAACTGCACTCTCTTCTGCAGAAGCCTTACACATGAGTAAGCTATTGTCCGCAAATAGCAGGTGATGCACAGCAGGGCCTTGGGAACCAAGTTTGATGCCGTGTAGTTCTCCTTTCTTCTCCGCCATGTTAAGTGTGTGTACAAGTGCTTTAACACACAAAATAAAGAGAAAGGGGGACATAGGATCACCCTGGCGAATTCCTCTCTCTGGCTTGATAAAACCGTGAGTTTGGCCGTTTAATAGGACCGAATATGATACTGTGCTAACACAAGACATCACCCAGCAGACCCACTTGCGATCAAACCCAATATTCTCCAGTAAAGCTTCCAGAAATGTCCACTCAACCCTATCAAAAGCTTTAGACATATCAGTCTTTATGGCCATATACTGCTTTCCAATGGAGTCATTGGTGCGAAGACCATGAACCATTTCATGAGCCACAATTATGTTATCTGAGATAAGGCGGCCCGCAACGAAAGCTCCTTGTGTCTCAGAAATGATGTCTGGCATAACACACTTGAGTCTCTGGCACAAGATATTGGCAACGATTTTGTACTGAACTGAACAGAGGCTAATGGGCCTCATGTCAGTCATCTTTGTGAGTTTCTGGATCTTGGGCAGCAAGCATAGTTGGGTGTGGTTCCAGCCAGCCGGTAGCACTGCAGAACTAAAGAAACCTTGAACCTCCTTTACAACAGATTTTCCGACAACATGCCAGAACTTCTTGTAGAAAGTTCCAGTTAAACCGTCTTCACCTGGGGCGCTGGAACCTCTTACACTGAAAACCGCAGCTCTGATCTCTTCTGGAGAGACTGGTTTTATCAGCATCTCGTTCATCGCAGGAGTAACTCTACTATCAAGGCCAGAGAAGAGCGACTCTAGATCATGGGGATTGGAGTTCATAAATAGTTCAGAGAAGTATTCTGCAGCCAGGTTACCTTTTGCACCTTCTGAATAAAATTCAGTCCCCATTTCGTCTTGCAGCATCAAGACCTGGTTCTGGAACTTCCTTCCTTTAACGCTATTGTGGAAGAAGGACGTATTCTTGTCACATTCTTTAAGCCACAATTCTCGGCTTTTTTGACGCCAAAACAGTTCCTCTTGGCGGTGAGCCTCTGATAATTCTGCTTTAAGCTTCTTCATGGTCTGATGATCAGGAGAGTGTTTAGCTATCTCTGCTTCTATCTTGTTAGACAACCTCTCAATGTTGCTACGCGCATTAAGGTTGGAGCCACGTTTCCATCTCGCTAGCTCTTTCCTACAACTTGCGATGCGATCCATGATATGTGTCTCACCGGTCAAATGAGCCAGGTTCCATCCCCTTATGACTGCATCTTCGAAACCTTCTTTCCCTATCATTCGCTGATCGAAGTAGAACCTTCCACACTCTCTAGAGTCTTCCTCAAGTGCAAAGCTCAATCTTATCGGCCTGTGATCAGAGGCATACATACGCATATACTCTGTTTTGGATCTTGGGAACAATTGAAACCAGCTATCGTTCCCAAAGCTTCTGTCAAGACGACATTGAACCCACACCTTGTCATTCTGACCGGCTCCATTGGTCATCTCCCTCCAGCCAGCCCATGAGAGAGAATCACCTGAGCTCCTAATCTCCTTAAGTTTGCAAGAAGAGACCATGTTACGAAAGTCCCAGAAAGTAGACTCATGTCTCACTGCTCCTCCTTCTTTTTCACTGTTATTCAACAGCTCATTGAAATCACCAAGAAGTAGCCAAGGATCGTCCCTCACGATCCCTAAGGACACTAGGTTGTCCCAACAAGTTTGTGCCTCTCCTTAACAGGGTCTCCATACACACATGATATATAGAAGACCAAAGAACCCAACTTAACTCTGATGTCAATGATCCTGCTACAGCTCGATAGAACCTCAACATCATAACTCTTCTTCCATAACAACGCTAAACCACCACTGCACCCTATTGGTTCCACCGTTACCATCTTATCGTAACCAAGCTCTAGCCGTAGATCATCCATAAACTTGAACTTTTGCTTTGTTTCCATCAAGAAAAAAAAGTCAGGGAAATATTTTCTCCGAATATTCCTCAACCGCTGAACTGTCTCCGAGCTACCAGCTCCTTGACAGTTCCAACTCTAGAAGCTCATTGGAATGGCAGCGGCTTCAAACTGGAAGCCACCGTAGGTTCTGAAACTCTTTTGTTTTTGGGTTCTGCAGCCATCAACGGATAGATAGCTTTCCTTTTTGAGCTTGGCATCAACTCTGAGGCACTTGGAGATGTAGATGGAGCAGATTGTTTCAGGTCCCTGCCCACACCACTTCTCTTCCATGCTTGAGGACGTTTTCTTGGCGCCTTGCTTCCTCTTGCATTTCCTATGACACGCCCTTCCGAAGAAGGGCCAAGCTGAAAACCCGACTGTGCTATAGGGGCAGAGCTAGCAGAGAATTTGGAGCCCGAGGATTCAGAGTCAGCATCACTCTCATTACCTCTATCAGTCTGCGGAGCAGCAATTTGGAGACTGGTACCTTCATGCTGGGATTGAAGGAGCTCTGTGTATGAAAAGACATGGCCTTTTCCTTTGTCTAGCTCTTTAGTGATGCGCGTAATACGCACGGAGGAAACTGCCAGATTTTCTGCAATACCTTGCTTGACACGCTCTATCCTAGCCAAGCGTTCAGTTGGGTCAGCATGTGATATGTATAGCATTGCCATCTTCCGTTCTTCCCCAGACAGCTCCGGGAACATCACAGGAAAACCTGGAGGACCTGGAGGACCGCTTAACGCAGCTGTTGGTGAAGAAACCCTCTGCTCCATACTAGGAGCTTCAGTGGCTCTCTGTGTCCTGTTTGTTCCTTTTTGAACATATGGGCACTTGATCTTCTCGTGAGTGAGTCGCAGACAGTGAAAGCACCGTTTGTGGATTTTCTCATACTCGGAAGCAATAGTGACTGTTCCTCCTTTGACAGTGAGCTTTCGGGCCTCTCGGGCAGGATTGTTTGTATCAAACAACACAAGAGCTCTGATATAGTCCTTTGTGTGCGACACCTTCGGATCATAAGCAACTTCTTTCACCTTGCCCACCTCTGAAGCGAGTTTGAACATAGTTTCCACCGTGAAGAAGTTGACCGGAATGTGTCTGATGTGAATCCATACATACATAGTTTGCAGAAAATATTCCGGTGGGTTTGCAGTCCAACGTTCAAGTACCATAGTCCAGCGATTGTAGGACCAAGGCCTATCATTCAGCACAGTCACCAGATCCTCCTCTCTTTGGAACACAAACTGAAATCTGTCGCGTGACAGAGCAATTCCACGAACTCTACCATACACCCTCCAAGCAGTAGGCATGTATTCAATCATCCTCTCCATAGATTGACAGTCAGGATTCAGCAGCCTCCCCAATAGGTTTGTTTCGTTTTCATCAAAGACCCTGAAACGCGGACTGTCAGGCTAGGTCAGAGGTTCTTCTTCCTCTAAGGACATAGCTTGAATAGCTTTCTGTAGGAAATCAGCCATCGCTTTGTGAAAGTTGAAAGTTCCGGCGTCGGAGTGAAGTTGGGTTTGCGAGATCTTAGGTAAGAGATCGAACGTGATTGAGGTGAACTTGCCTCTTATACCACAAAACTCAGTCATGATTTTTTGGGAAATCATCGACGAAGGAAAGTCTTGGAGAGGAGGGTCAGAATTTTTGGAAATTTCCAGCAAGAAAAATGGAATTAATTTCGAAAGAAGAGTAAAAGGAAAGTGGAGTAATTGAGAATTTTGAGGTTTCCAAAAATATAGATACCGTTGCAAGGGCCGGCGTTTGGGCTCCACTCAAAGTGAGGGAGAAAGAAAGTTCAAAAAAGGAAATAAAATTTCCAAAACGATGTACCGGAAATCGCCAAAAAGAGAGAGAGAATATCTTTTAGTTGTGTTGCCTACCTGAGATACAATTTGGGAATGTCTACAATTCATACTAGCCATGGTTTGAACTTTTATTTATTTTTCAGTGCTAGACTAAAAGTCAGACGGTTTCAACTTTTAGTATCTATATGAATAATTAACTTTCTTTTCGAAAGATGGTTTACTAAAGGTGTGTTCGCGTTTCGTTTATAATATTATTTTATTATTGTTAAATATGATTTTTTGGATGATTCTAAGGGTGTGTTCGCGTTTCACTTATAATATTATTTTATTATTGTTAAATATGATTTTTTGGATGATTCAGTTAATTAATTATGTGGTCGTCTTTATTCATTAAGAGCATAATTTGGATTTTTATTATGTTATCATATTATGTTTTTCTTAATAGTGTGTTGTTGTTTGTATAATAGTACTTATTAGTGGTAGAGTAAGCATATATTATAAAGCATATTGAATTTCACTAATTTTGCATTTATGCATTTGTTGATTTTAAGATTAATAGTTTTAGGGTTAAAAATTATATTTTTCCTATTATTTGATTTTAAAAGATGTTTTGTGATTTCTTCCTATATTTTCACATTGAGCCGTCACCATCTATGCATCTTGTTTATTTTTTCGGTGTGTTGTGATTCTCACCATCATCGGAAAAGACTCACATTTGTGCTCTTGTTCTTTCTCACATTTTATCTTGTAAGATTATCTGGTATTTATTATAGATCAGGTTTATGAGTTTCTAGTTGGGTGGTTGTTTCTCCTAGTGTTGTAGGCTGTTTTGACAATATTGGCTGCTCCTCTTCTTCCTTAGATTTCGGCTGATGTTAGACACTGTTTCTCTTTGGGTTAGATCAGAGTTTAGTTATTTTTGAAGTCTTTTCCTCGTCATTGGCTTACTGTCGATACTTCTTTTTCGTCTTGGTTTTCAAGATATGGTTTTTGGTGATCTGACTTCTATAGCTCGAGGACTGTTTCGCGGTTTGATGATTTTTTTTTGTCTACCCTTTCATTTATGTTCTCTCATCTCGTTGCAGCTTTCATTGCTGCTTGCGTCTCTGTGGCTATCTTTTTTTCATGTTTGCCACTTCAAGTTTGGATAGTGTTTTCTTCTGTGTATGCTCTGCAGATTTCGAAGATTGTTTCTGGTCTCAAGTTTGGTTATGGTTTCCTGGGGTTAGCTTTTATTCTTCCTCATTCATGTTGTTCTTTTCTTTCCTGCTTCTTACCTCTTAGTTGGTGGTTGTATTTATGGTTCATTAGCCATGTGTCTTCCTATTTCGTGGTGATTTTGGTCTTCTTTTGATTATTCTTTTTCCAGACCGTTTTTCTTTTGTTCTTTGCATTGACCATTGATCACGTCTTGTTTCTGACTTTTGATTGTTTTGACCAGGACACTCTATGATAAAGTAAAGTAAATTAGTTTTCGTTCTTGATCGTTTTTCAGCTTTGAACTTTTATTGAATTATTTATTACTTTGGCATTTTTCTGTGATTATAAAGCTTTTATGTTTAGATTATGTGTTCTGATTTAGTTTGGTTAATATTAAAATAAATATATAATTGTAAATAAAATAATAGAAAATAGTAAAAAATAAAATAGTAAAGAATTAGGTTATTTTAAGTTGTAAATAAATTTAAAAAAATTAAATACATTTATAATTTTTTTATTTATTTCATTATTTTTTAATTTTGTGAACAATAAAATAGATTATCAAACTTCAAATGATGATGGTTAGTGTGAGAAGAATTAGATAGTGCATAATTAGAAAATAGAGAACCAAATTGCAATAATCTGAAAAAAGAAGAACCTAAAATGTAAAAGACAAAAAAATGGAATATATGTCAACAAATTTCCTTCCACATGTCATAAAAAGAGAGAAAAGTCTACTTTGTATATGGGAAAATTGCATAAAAAACTTTGAAAGTGGCACCTACTCACACTTTAAACCTCGAAGTTTTTCGACTAACACTTCAAACCTTCAAAGTGGCATTTGTATCATAAAACCTTCATTTGGCATAGTTTTCCATCAAGCAAAAAATGACAAGTTGAACAGGTAAATATGATGATGTGTAGGTTTTTTCGAAAAAAAATAATTATTTAATTAATAAAACCAATAAAATTAAAAAAATCAGAAAATTAAATAAAAAGTCAGGTGACTTAATAAAAATTCATAAAAATTAAATAAAATTTAAAATAAAATTAAATAATTATCAGAAATTAATAAAATTTCAAAAATAATAAAATTAAAATAAAAAGATTAAATTAAAACTCAGAAATGGAAGAAAAATTATAGAAAATCATAAAACTAAAAAAATTGAAAAATTCATAATAATTTTTTTTATTACAAGGTTTTTTATGAAACAAACATATAATTGTTGACAATAAAAATTTCAAACATATAACTAATGACCGATGGTGGTTTCTCATATTACTATTAACAATGACATTTTTGACGTCTCTCAAATTATAGTTCCCAACATAATTGTTAAAAATGACGGTAGATATGTCTATAACAATTTGACAACCATCATTTAAAATAATATCTACCATTTTAGAAAACCTTAATATATCTACCGTTTTAAAATGACGGTTGTCGAAATTATAGTTATTGACGTATCCACAATCATTTTTAAGAATGACATCGGAAAATATCTTTAAAATATGTCAAAACATCACTGTTAATGGTTATGTGAAAAACCACCATCATCATTAGTGATATTTTTGAAATTGTTATTGTTAACGATGATATATTTCTTTTATTTTAATAATCTTGTAATTTTAAAAAGTATTATGAATTTTTCATTTTCAAAATATTGTGATTTTTATTTAATTTTTAATTTATTTCTGAATTTTTATTTAATTTCTGTATTTTTAGTTTAATCTTAATTATTTTTGAAATTTTATTTAATTTTTTGAATTTTATTTAATTTTCTGAATTTTTTAAATATTCAAATTTTATTTAATTTTCTGAATTTTTATTTAGTTACCTGATTTTTTTTAATTTGATTTCTGATTTTATTTAATTTTTATTAATTTTGTTAATTAAATAATTATTTTTTCGAAAAACCTGCACATCATCATATTTACCTGTTCAACAGGTAATTTTTTTACTTGATAGAAAAGTAAGCCAAGTTAAAAGTTTTTAGGATACAAGTGCCACTTTAAAGATTTAAAGTATTAGTTGAAAAACTCCAAATTTTAAAATATCAGTAAATACCACTTTCAAGGTTTTTATGCGATTTTCCCCTTTGTATATATAGATTCTCCCATTATTCAATAATGGAAATGAGGCATAAGGTCAAGGAAGAGAGATGGGCTCCCATTCATACTCTCTCAAGTCCATGCCACTTCACTCCTGACGTTTCCTTTTCCAAGAATGAAATACTTTACAGTATTATAATATTCTTTCAATTCCCAACAGAAAAATACTTTTTAAAGCTGTTTTCAAATGTATTTTTATTATTTTCTATGTGTTATAATATTAGATAATAATATATTGTAAATTTTTAAATGGTTGAAATTATTTAATTATTATTAATTTATAAAAAAATATTAGTGATTAAATTATTTATAGACAAGTATTACCTTTTTAATACATGAAAATTTATAAATGTATTAGTTTAGAGTACAGAGAATATAACTTCATGTACATTAAATGTTGTGACTCCAACATTCATAAATTATCATATTTTTGATCGATGGATATCATTTTATCATGTAGTTGGTATACTGTTCGATAAAATTCAAAAGATTTTTGATTGGAAAAATCACTACAGATATTTTTTAATATGTTAGTATCTTTATTTATAAGGTATTAAAACCATTTAGTTATTACGCTGTATTCCAGCGGTTAGTTGAGGCTTCATTACATCAAAACATGAATTCGAAACTTGAAATAAACAGTTTGAGTATTACAACATTTTTGATAAATTAAATATAACTAAATTGTTCTATTTTAGATGTTTAAGTATAAGATTCTGTCAGAAGCAATGAAAATCAGTTTTAATAACATATTTAATTCAATTAGCTATTTTATGTCTTCCAAATATAACACAATTTTATGTATTTATATTTATATTTTATTTTCCAAGGACGATATTATAACTGAATTAATTTCTTTAATGATCGATGAGGCCTACTCACCTTGTGAATGGAAAAGAATTATGGCTGCAAATCTTTTCATGAAAATCAAAACAAGGAAAATTATCGGATTTGGTCTCAACACTAGTCTCTGGTGTGAACCTTGGGTCTTCAACACTAACTCACATCCAGCTGCACTTTCTATCCTAATTAGTTTAGACACCCAACTGTTTGCCGATTTCTTCATCAAACAGGATACGAATGAGTAAAGTATTCCACTTGTTAATTAGTAAGACTTCTAACCAGAAAATATCATTTATCCTCGAGTGGAACCTAGTTTAAACTTATAACTAAATGGATACGGTTTAAACTATATTAAATCAGACAAATATACTATTAAGTCTGGTTGTGAGTTGATTACAAATTCAAACCAAATTCAAGAGTGCCACTGTTGACGAATGCAGTGTTACTTGTCTAGAAAGCCAAATAGTTTAGGGTGTATCCACCAGGATCATTTGGGAGAAGAACTATTCATTATCCAATGTTATCGAATGAATCTCTTGATACTCTACACATAAATGAAGGGTCTAGTGTGAGTTCTGACATGTATAAAAGTGATAGATGGCTTTTCAAAACAGATCGAGACATATTGTATCAATTTAGTGGATATAATTAAGAATTCAATAGATAAGCTAGCTTTTTCTTAGAAATTAGATAATTTTTATACTTTATTAGTAGATTTTGAAAGTTATAATTTAATTTCACATATATCGTGTGTTTAAATATCTAGTGTTGATGATTTTGTAAAAAAGGTTCGTGCATAAAATATACTCTCTTCATTTCTTAATGTGTATGATGTTTTAGACATGTACACAATTATTAAGGAAATTATTTTTATCTTAAAAATGTTATTAAAATATTAGTTAAAAAACATTCGACCAATTACAAAAGAGAAAATATTTAGACGGAGGGATACATTTTCTAATGTGTCAGACTGAATTAGTAGGAGAGGGTTCCACAATAACCATCTTATCAACTGCAACTTTATTTAACTGAATAGATAGTTGAAAAAAGTTAGTGTTAGAATGATAATTTAACAAATATATATTAATATAATATGTTTCCATACACTAAAGCATTTCTATATATTTATACGACCTTGGATAAACATCACCTGGACAGTCTGTAGACTCTGTACATAAGGCACAAGAGGTTCGAGGTAGTCGATCAGATAGGAAACAGTAAAGTGTGGGTGTGTTAGTCATGTAGCCTTTTGCTGGAGTCCACTAAGATTTCTTTCTCTATCGTCGAAAAATATCTATATAAAATATTATTTAGTTATGAAATTATGTCTGGCCCTCAGTTATCCTACTCTGTAGTTCTGTACCATACCATCTCCATCCAAAGTAACATTAATATTAACGCCAAATTCTTTTTCTTTTCATTTCTTGCTGTTGGCATTGACGTTGCACGGTATTTAGAAATAAATAAAAGCAAAAACTGTAAATAAAATATGCCAGAAGAGGAAAAAAACAAGAAATACTAGTTTTTTTTTTCACAAATTGAAATTATATTAAAGGACCAAGTCCAAATAGAGACATACAAGCCCACACGGCCACCAAAAAAGATAACAATAAAAGCCCGAAAAAACACAACAACAAAAGCTTTAAGCCCAACCCTTGCATCACGCAACTTAACCTAAAACCACAAGTCCCATTAAATCCTGAAAGCCGACCACGTGTGCAAATCACCGGAATAACGCGAGACACGCGTCACCAGATCGCCACACCATGGCCCAAAGGCCGAGATTTTCGCCGGAAACCCACCGGAGACAAACCCTCGCGCCCCACGTCGCACCCAACGTTACATCTAGCATCGCCGCCCACACTTTATCACCGACGAGGTTCCTCGAGTTGACATCGAGATCTCATTCAGTTCATCTTAGCACACTGACGACTGCAAACCAAACCCTTCCCCTGCTTCTTTTCTACTGTAGCTCCACCACCGGAGAGCTTCCATCGAAGACTTACCACGATCTCATCCGCCGGACACGGAGCCGGAACCCGAAGAGAGCACCAAAACCAGAAGGAATCAAAACCGAAGATCCAAAGTCGGCGAGGCTCGGCTGAAGAAACCTCTGCCCCCCCCCCCCCCCCCCCCCCCCCCGATATGTTGCCGGCCAACGACGGAGCTGCGCAAGCCTCCACCTCCCGGAGTCAATTACCAGCCATAGAAATCAAATTCAAAAGAGAAAAACAAAACATGTTCAGAAGAAGAAAAGCTAACATCGGACTCAAGACCGGACCGACGGTGGCTAAGAGAGCCAATCCGTCGGCCGGGAAACACTAATACGGCGAACTTTTTTCTAGAAAGAGGTTGGAGCTTTCTCTCTCTTCTCTTTGGCCCTTTGTCTCTCTTTGACTAGCGAAGAAATACTAGTTATATTAAGCATTATTTGCAAGCGATGAAGTTAATACCACAGACTCAAAATATAAAGGTGGATAATCTTGTATGGGGTGCATCGAGTCAACCGACCTTAGTTTGTTATATGTTTAGTTAGTAGAATCTTAGTTTGTATGGTCTATTGATGAATGGCATTATTAGTCTAAAAACCCTATATCTATATCTGATTATCTATAATATTTTAATTTTATTTTTACTTTTTACCTTTTATTTTAGACAATAAATATAATACAACTGGCTCTGAATAAATACTATCATTTAGCATAACTATTTTAATAAACTTTTGATTTTTTTATGATGTGAATCTTTTCACCTAAATAAAATCCTATCATCTAACAGTCTTTTCACCGAAACAACAAATACCTTCGTATAATCCTTTTGTGTTATTTTTTTTCAGGCTCGCACGATATTTAAAGTCAAACAAATACAATTTTTATGAAAATATAAATAAAACAATATATTAATATAATTGATTTGATATTTATTTAAATATGCCAAAAGAGTAAAAAAAATGCAAAATACTAGTTATATTAAGAATTATTTGCACGTGCTTAAATTAATACCACGACTCAAAACATAAAAGTGGATAGTTTTTCATGCGGTGCATGAATCAACTGACATTTTTCTCTATATGTACATAAAATCATATGTTTAAATAGCAGAATCTTAGTTTGCATGGTCTACTCATGAATGTCATTATTAGGCTAAAACCCCTAAATCTGATTATCTATAATATTTTAATTTTTTAATTTTTCTTTTTTACATTTTATTTTAGAAAACAAAATATATTATGACCTGCTATGAATAAATACTATCTTTTAGCATAACTATTTTTAGAAACTTTGGTTTTTTTTTATGATTTGAATCTTGAAATATTTGGACAATACTGATGCTAGGAGTTTTCAAGGCTCCTAATCAAATGATGTAGTATAAAAGATTGTCGAACCAATCCTAAGTGATTCTAATGCAAAGGGAATGCAAATCTATACTTAATCTAAGTGCAACTAATTGAGTGAAGTGAAGTGAACTAAGAACTAGAGTAGAAATGCAATAACGAAATGATCTTTGTTTCTCAATATGAAGCAAGAGGACTCATGGGATTAGGGAATTGACATTGGGTGATCAAGTTTCAATCTAAAAGTGACAGCTTTTCAATCAATCTATCAACCTTAAGTCTAGACACAATCCTAAACAAACTCTATCTCTAGATGAATGTTCATTTGCTAAGGCAACTCAAGCATCAAATCTCTTTGGCAAAGTATGTTAAAAGCTTAGGAGAGTTGGTTCAGGCATTTCATCAAACACCTTGTGGGTGGGAAATGCCTAAAGCTCAACTTTTGAGAGGCTAACTCAAAAGATGCATTGAGAACACTCTACTAGCAAGGAACAAGAGAGATCTATACTAAAACACCTTAGATCTAGCTTAATCACCCTTAATCTCCCTAATCCATGAATCCAAAAGGAATCTACTCATTAATCTTCATGATTAACCTTAAACTCATGGTTGATTTAAGATTTAAGAGAAATCATGTTGAGAAGCAAGTTTAATCCAACAATTACAAAGAAATAAGAAGAAAAGAGACTAAAGATTCAATCTTTCTTCAAGGTTTCAATGTGTTCTTAAGAGAAAACAAGATAATCTCATCATTAGGGTCTAAAGAGTATTTATAGTAGCCTAAAAACGAGATGGGTCGACCCAACAAACCTGGGTTGACCCAAGATAATTTGGGTAAAAGTTGGTAAAAACAGATGTGAATATTTTTTTTAAGTGTCACAGCTGGTTTTTGACGCGTCCAATAAGCCGCTGGAGTGCAAAAAGCCGCTGTGACATCACAGCTGGTTTTTGACGCGTCGTCACTTGGCCACTGCGAGAAGTCGAAGTTGGGCAGGGAAGTGTGTTTTTCTCCAGCGGTTTGGTGAAACCGCTGCACCAAAAGCCGCTTCAACACTTAGAATTTTCAGCAAAACTTCTGCACCGGCTTCTCGTCATGACGCCAGGCCGCTGGGTGATGCTAGGCCGCTGGGTGTTGTGCATCGGCTTCTTGGCAAGGTCGTAAGGCCGCTGTGTGGTCACTTATGCCGCTGGGACGCTTGGTGATCTTGAAAATCACTAATCTTGCTCCCATTATACCTCCAAATGCTTCAAAGTTACCATTTGATATCTTCATCACCTGATATGGACAAATACAATGCAATGCAACCTAAACAAGTCTAAATGCTATCCTAAATGATCAAAATGCAAGATAAAAGAATGACAAAATCTATTAAAAACACAAGATATCAAATACCTACGACTCTTATCAAAATCAAATATATATTTGAGCTGAGCAAGTAAAAAATGATATGCCCTGACAGTTATGAAAAAAACTGGTATAGAACAAGATAAATGTTTTCTTGTTGAGGAATGGCGTATCAACCTGCTTAGATAGTGACCAGCACGACAATGCTGATTTTATTTTAAATTGATTAAATATTTTTTTTTTAAATTAATTGAATGTTTCTAGTGTTAAAAAGATTTTAGTTGTATAATATTTATCTTATATGGCTTAATTAACATTATTTTTTTGTAATTTATCTTGTTAATAATTTAATTTATATAACAAGCCATTTATTTTTTTTCATGTAATTAGTGTTAATCATTTATTTTTCAGATAATGTATATTTCCAACATTTTCATAATTAATTTTGTTATTATATTTACAATACAATCTAGTTATTTTCAAATTATAATGTTTATATATATATATATATATATTTATATTTATATGTAATGAATATTATTGAATTACTATGTTATTTTAATGAATTATATTATGGTTTATTAGATTGTAGATTAGTGCATACGAAAATAATTGATGTTTCAAACATATAGAAATATGAATATGTTTTTGTGTTTATATATCATACTAATTACACTTCAATAAATATTCGTATGCTCTATATATTTCAATTATAACAGAAATTAAGATTTTAAATTGATTTAAATATATGTAAAATTTATTCATTTAGATATATAATATTCTATAAAAAATTTATACATTTTTATGAAATCTTTCTGGTTTGTTTGAAAAGAACTGATCTAAAAACAGATATGGATATAAGTAGAGATTTGGTGCAACGAATTTTATTAATTATCTATTTCATAAAAAAAAATCTCATCATCTCACAATTTTTTCACCGGAACAACAAATACGCTCGTATAATTCTCTTGTGTTTTTTTTTTGTTTTTTCAGACTCGCAAAATATTTAAATGTAAATTAATTAATTTTATGAAAATATAAATAAAATAATCTATTAATATAATTGATTTATATTTTTTTGAAATTATTTTAGTATCAAAAACTTATATTTGATTTTTCATAAATTATTTGAATGTTTTAGTTAATCATAATATTTTATATTTTTGACACAAAATTAATTATTGTGTTATTTGGAAACATAGATAGTAGTATAATAATTTTTTCAAAATTGTTTAATAAGAGTTGTAGTTAATTTAAAATCCTAAAAAAATGTCGGGTCCAAAAAATATTTTGGTTTAATAGATGTGTATTTAGGAAGATTATGTTTTAACAAAAGAGATATCCATGAGTGTTATTTGGAATATTTGCTCCAAAAAAAAAAGAAAGTGAGGTAGAGTTAAGGCATATGATATGATATAAGCTTTTGACCATTTACTCAATCATTTATGTAAATGGAACCTACATGATGTCGATATCTTTGTAATGTGTAGGCTTCACTCTCTTATGGACCCACGCAATTATTTAGAGAAAATATAGTAATCAAATAAAAATGAGAAATTCAAAGTATTTTTATTTATTTATTTTTATCTGGGTTTTAAGAGAAACCTCAACGGTAGATATTTTGTTTTCAATGTCTTATCATTTAATGTTAATGTTTTTAATAGGAAAATATCCATAAAAATACGCCAACTAAATTTCGCTAAATATTTTAATATCCAATTTTTTTCATTTTCCAGTTTAATATCTCAACTAATTATGTATCTTACATCAACACATAAACGTTTTAAATTTCCCCTTTTAATATCTAAATTTTGTTTATTCTAATTAAATATACAATAAATTTCAAAACGAAATTTAGAAAATATCTAAAATCTAAGGAAAAATATAAAAAAATCAAATCTTATTTTAAGATTTAGGAAATAATGTAAATAAACTACGGAGAAAATCTGAAAATTTTAAAATTTTAATTTTAAAGGAAAAAATAAATTTGTTTTTTATTCAGAAAACTAACTAAATTCAATATTTAAAACTTAAAACTTTTATTACCAAATTTAAGATTATACAAAATTTAGTTACTTTTATTTGTCAAACACAAAATAAGATTATAATTTCTGAGATATTTTTGTAAATTTTAGAGATTTTTAAAATTTTGTTTGAAACTTATTAGTACATTAAACAAAGTTTGGGTATCAAAAGGGGTACAATTTTAAAATTCTGTGTATTAATATTAAAAAAAGTAATTAGTTGGAGTATTAAACTGCAAAGCGAAAAAGTTTGGGTATTAAAATATTTAAAGAAATTTAGTTGGAGCTTTTTATGGTAATTTCCAGTTTTTAGTATAATTTTAGTTATGATTTTTTGTTATAAGGTTCTGAAAGTATATGTAGATAAAGGATAGGTTTTAGTCTTTTCAGTTACTATTCCTAATTTTTATCTAAACTATTAAAGGAGAAGTACAAATTGAATTTACCTTTTAAAGTTACACAAATATTACAAAGAAATGCCACTGCATTAATGTTCCTTTTGTTACCAACTTAAATGGACACTAAATCGAATGGGCCTTGAATTGACGTCTCCTTCTCTGATTTAATATGAAACTAAACCTAATTAACCCAAAAATCTGTCATTCTCCATAGCAACCCCCGATTAAATTTATTATGCACTAATAAAACCAATAAATACAATGTTAATTGATTACATTTAAAAACCCTATTGTATAAATATTTAACTTCACAATTTGATCCAATATATAAAAATATATATTATTAACACTAAAGTATAAATTATGTTTGTTTAGAAACATAGATAACAATTTTAAAAAGGATGTTTGTTTGGAAATTTAGATAGCAGTTAAAAAAGCAAGTTTGTTTGAAAACATAAATAACAATATAATAAGAATATAATGTTATTTGGAAACATAAATAGCAGTATATTAAGCAAAATATGTATTTATGTTATTAGTAAAAACTGGAAATCTACTATATTATAAGAAACTACCTATTTGTGTAACTTTAAAATATATGAAAATGAGCTCTAATTATCTAAATATATCATTTCTCTAAAATAATCATAAATTTGTTTTTACTTATATACATATTTTAAATTAAAATAATAATTTAAACTCGATTTATATCAAAAATTGATTTAAAATATACACATATTCAGAAAAAAAATTTACTAAAACTTTTTCCAATAACCATTATTAAAACATGTTTTCAATATATATAAGAAAAATACAATACAAAGTCAAATTTCATATACGAACTTAAATTATGATTTTTATATTTCACATTTAAAAAATATAATAGATGTGATTATTTACGAAATAATACATATAAAATGCTATTAATTATATGTTTGCTATGCTTTTAAAGGAAACAAAACAGATTGTGAATTAGGGGTAGACGTTCGGGGACCCACTCGGGTTTGGTTTGGGTATGTTTGAGTTTCAGATTTTCAGGGTCAAATATTTTAGTCCCATTCGGATATTACTAAATTTTGGTTCGGATTCGATTCGGATCTTTGCGGGTTTGTTCAGGTTTGGATAACCAATTTAAATTATTTTAAAATTCATTATATACTTTAAATTTCGTAAAATATATAAACAAAATAATATATTACATATAAATTTGAATAACATATGTTAGAATACCTGAACTTAACATATAGATTAGTTTAATTTAAATATTTTGATAGAGAATCAATAATTATTTTAAGTATTTTTGGTGTTTTGAGTATACTTCAGCTATTTTAGATATTTACAGTTGACTATTTATATATATATTTTCAATTATTTAAACCAACTTAAAAGTACTATATATATTCTGGATGTTTTTATATATCTTAAATCTAAAAAATAATATATAAGTATATAAATCTATTTGCAATACATTTAGGTATCCGGAATACTTTGGTTTAGATCAGATTCGGTTTCATTTTTCTAAATACTAAAATTTTGATATTTAATCAATGTCGGTTCGGATTTAGTACTTCTTTTTGGATCGGGGTCGATTCTATTTTTTGGATTCGTTTTTTCGTAACTCTAATACTAACATTAAAACAACATATTTATATAAAGAAATACACCCGCACGGACGTGCGGGTCAAAATCTAGTTATTATTTAATCTTTAAAACTCTACCTTATATCAGTCTCATACCAGCGTTGGAGAAGCTCTATGTCCTCTATGCGCATGACACTTGCTATCCACCTTAGTTATAAATGAAAAACCTCTGTTTTTGCGACACAATAAGGCTCTAACTGGTGACCATTGAATTACGAATAGGAATGATTAGGAAAGGAATAAATAGGAATAAAACTTATAGAATTAAAAGGAATATTTATTACTTTTGTTCCATATCAATCTTGATAAGGAATGTTTTTCTTCTATGGTTTTTTAAAGTTTAAGGAATGACAAAGAATCTGACGCAGCAAAAATTTCTTATAAATGGTCTAATTTTTAAGGAATGAGTAGGAATTGATCATTTCCCTTGTTTCCCTAGGTCACCAGTTAGAGCCTAAGATTTACAAAAAGCTCCGAAGAAAGCAAACTTAGACTATCTCTAATCCATCTCTATTTTTATCTCTATATTTGTTTTATAAAATAGAAAATTTCTATTATAGAAGAATTTGCTCCAATATATACCTCTATTTATAGAGGAAAATATAGAGATATACTATTTTCATCTCCAAATATAAAGACAAAAAGTAACATTTTCTATATTTTCCTCTAAAATAGAGAAACTATATTATAAAAATATACATTGGAACAAATCTGCCTCTATAATAGAAGCTATTTGTTTTCATGCACCATGTGCAGAAATAAAAGTTTTAAAATTTAAATTTAATTTAAAATACAAATTTTGTTAATTTTTGATTTTGTTAATTTTTCTTTTATTATTTGCTTACAATATATATTCTTAATTTAATCATATGTAAAACTTTAAGATTAAAAAAATATTTTTTATCAAACGTATATTTAGTAATATATATGTATATATTTAAAATTACAATTTGAAATATTCTTTAATTTATATATTTTTGTTAAAATATATTAAATCAAATTTTGTAAATGTGAGAGAAAATATTGTTAAGTGTATAATTATCAAAACATAAAACTAAATAATTTTCTTAAATTTATGGATATTAAAAATAAACTAATAGTATTGGGATTATAAAATTACATTTAAAACTTTATAATTTTGAAGAATTGTTTTACTAATAATAGTTATAAAATAGAATCAAAATTTTGAAAATTCCAATATAATATTATATTTCTATTTATAAAATTATATTATTTATTGCTATATTAATGAAGATACTAAAATTATATTACCATATTTTAAAAACCTACTAAAAATACAAATCAACAATAAATGTAAATGTCCATGTCATTATTCAAAGAAATTATTATTTTCTTTAAAAACTGCATTGTATTTTGAAGAATTGTTTTTGTAATAAAAATTATATACTTATAAAAATATAGCTAAATAATATTTCGAAATTTTTAATTATTATTATATTTCTATTTAATTTATTATTTATTGTTATATTAATTATGATATAAAGTTACTACCATATTTTAAAAACTTACCTTAAATATAAATCAATATTAAATGTAAATATGTCATAATGATCTATAAGTTATTACCATATTTTTTAAAAAATTATCTTAAATATAAATCAACACTAAATGTAAATATCAATGTCATAGTTTACTTCAAACCATCTCATCAATGTTAGTGTGTCATGTCATCATTTTTCTTTCAAAATTAATATGGTAATGATACATGTCAAAATCACTTCTCAAATATAGACCAGTAGATAGATTTCTATATTAGAGAAAAATATAGAAACATACATTGGAAATTCTCTTATTTGAAGGAGATCACAACTGCAAAACGGAAATAAAGAGTTTGATATAAACAATGGAAAATGCATATACAAGACTTAAAAAATCACTTCTAATCTTTCCGTAAACTTAATGGATATGATATTTTGATATAAAAACATAACTCCAGAAACATATTATTCATGAGACTTAAAAATAATCTAATAGTCATTTTTTTCTCTACACGTATGAATGTTTGAGCTTATATATGTAAAACGTACTTTTATATTATGTACAAATTTGTTGATGTTTTAATTTTCTATAATAGTGCTGACGAGTTCATATTTCCATACTAATTTTTAAAGAAATGTATGGTTTTCTAAATTTCCCATAAGTCATTGAAAGGAGTAGTTGCTCTTTTCAATAACTTTTACATAGATAAATAGTAATATAAGGAAGAAAAATCTAGTGGTGCAGAGGTCATAGAAGGAAAAATTAGCTGGCCAATTTACTCCCTGCAGAATCTGGCAATCTATTAGCCTTTCTTTAGATGGGACCTTCTTTAAGAGTGAGATTCAGAGAAGAAAGAGAGGGGGGTGGAGAGAGAGATTAGTCTTATGCATTTGATGGATCTGACTCACTTCTCCAAAAGATCACTCTCATTATTGATAACACTTGTCAGTCCTTTTGGCCTCTTACCGATATTGTTTTGTCTTCTTGATTATAGAGTTCAAAGGTTTAAATGGTGACAGTGTTCTTGATTTAATTATCAGAAAGTTTATAGGGATTCATCTATATACCTTTTAATTTTAACAGACCGAGGACAGTTAATTTCGAAGGATTGTTAACAACTAAGTCGAGCGATTTTTCTTCATAAGAACCCTTGCAATAAAATATCACAATAAAATATCACAATCAAGTAGAAGACAAATTGAGTGTATAATTATTTATTCAAAATATCCGTTAAATCACATAATCTTATTTGATATGACAACACATAGTATGGTATCTTCAATCTTAATTGCTATATTGTAACTGTATGAAAATGACATATTTTTTTGACAAGAAAAAGGACATATAATTGAATGAGTTTACAAGCCACATACAGAATAATAATAGATGCAGTTCATTTATAGTTTAGATTGAATTGTATTTATTTGCTATTCAGTGTATTAGGCTTTGATTGGTATTTATTGGTATTTATTGGAGTAAAAAAGTGAGAAAAATAAAAGTGGGAAATGGAGAAAATAAAAACTAGTTTTATAGAAAGATGGTAGAGAAAAATAGGAAAAGAAAAGAGGAAAAAGAGTGTGAAATTCGTTAATTAGTTAATTTTGAGTTTTTGTTTGGTTATTGAGTGCAGATTCCCAAATAAAAAAAGTGAACTGAGAATAAGGAAGAGGAAATTTTTTTAATTTTTTTAAGAGAAAAAAAATTTACTCTGCATTTATTACTTTTTGGAGTAATCGAGCTGAAAACAATTTCCACTTTATCTATGGGAAATTGAGTAATTGAACTGAAAAAAATGTTTACTCTAAACATACTATACAATCACATTCTTAGCTGCATAACCAAAAATATCATAAAATAATTAAAAATCTTCATGCAGATTAATGCTAGTATTAGTTTTTTGATTTGTAGAGAAATATGAAATATACCAAAAACATGCATAGGGCATCACAATGCTTGCAAGTCTAATTTTTTTCTCTTTATTAATTGCTTATATATTTTTCAATATTAACTTATTTTATACACTTTCAAATTAAACAAAAATTATTTCAATAATATGATTTAATATTTTATTCCATCTTCTGTTTTATTTAATAATATACTTACAAATTTATTTATATAATAAATATTTAAATAGTTATTCTGTTACACATATATTATATTTTATAAATATATTTATAGAAAATTATATATATATTAGTTTATATATTTTAAAATTTTATATAAGTTTTTCAATAGATGGTTATGCAGGATATTTTTATCTTCACTATATAATCATATATAATATTTACATAGATAGAGAAACCTATATGTCATAATTCTTTTGTTTTTATATTGACAGTAATTCATAAATAAAATAATTAATACTTGTTTAAAAAAATAATTGTTATTTTAAAATATCACATATAATTTTTTGTTATTTATTACATATGTATTCTAACACATACATGCATTTTTATCTCTTATTTAATTAACTAAACTTTATATTTTTCAGGTTATGTTTCGTTAATTATTACAAATAAGTCAAAGTTTATGATTAATAATATTTAATGCCTATTTTAAAACTTTTAACATTGAATCAAATAGGATTGAATGTTAAATTAGTTTAATCAGTAAAAATTACATATATTCTAAATAATTAATTTGATATGTGTTTGTTCTATTTGATCTTGCATCACCAGTTCGACACCATAGTACATTTTGACCAACGGTGAAACCATAATACATTTTGACCCAGGAGGTTTCTTTGTTTCTGGTAACTGTAAGTCGCCAACTTTTGTTTCTATATGTGATATAACTCATCGTAACTCTTCCAATGAGCATTGCAAATTCACATGATATCTATAACAAACACAGAACTACTCAAAATTTAAGAAAATCATTCTTTAAATCATTATTTTGCATTTCATAAATAGTTACTTAGTATCACATAATTTATCATTTATATATCAGATTCATACGTAAGTATAAATATAGATCCTTTTTGCTATGAATAGAGATGAGATTTGAAAAATAAAAGGAGACTGGGATAAAAGTACTGATTAAACAAAAGAGGGCCAAATCATTGTCCTTCTCCATTGACCATTCCCCACCTTCTTCTCTCTCTCGACCTTTTTTTATTGTTTAAAATAATTATTGTTCAATCTAAGAGTTCGATGACCTTTGGAGACTAATGGTTACAATATTTGTTCATATGTATGTCCGATCAAATTTCAACATTTACAAGACTTGTGATATATAAGTCTAGTTTCCACTACTTCGCTTAGAGTTTTCATTCTTTCAATATGCTTTTTTCTTGGATCAACTCATTTCAATATGTTTATTAGGAGCATACTTTGTTTTTCTTACAAATGATGATGATTAGTTTCAAAGACTAATGTACCAATGTAAGGTGACAAATGGTTTCCGTTATAAGATGTCTTACCAGGAACTTTAACACCACCACTACCAATCGAAACGTGAGAAATAGTGATGCAAAGGCATTTTTGTTCTTTTTTTTTAAAACACTTTTTTTTTAAACACAAAGGCATTTTTTTTTTGTAAACTCAACACAAAGGCATTTTTGTTCAAGAAAAAATATTTGATAATGAAATGATAAGGAAATACTATATCAGGTTTTTTTTATTAACCAAAAAGAATGCCTAATTTCCTTTTAATATCAATGAATAATTCAATAATATTAATATCTGTTTCGATTTGCATTTTTTTTCCCTTAAATTGGTACCCTCCAATCGTAAGCGTTATGAATACAAAGAGAGCAAAGACAAAAAGATAAAACAGAAACAAGAGTTTGGCATATAAAATATATGTTCTCATTGATGAATGATTTAACTCTGTATGATTGCTGTAAAAACAGTGTGTACTATACCGGTCAAATCCGGTCCTACTCATTATCTAACTCCCTTTGTAGTTTGTTGTATATACATATTTGTTCTCTTCACTTCAGTACTAACTTTTATGAAGTGTCCTTTTCAATTTAATAACTAGATTTTGACCCGCGCTTTGGAAGCGCGGAATATTTTACGATAAAAAATTTCACTAATAATTTAACAAATATTTTGGTAATTTTTAAAGAGTGTGTATTTAAAATATTTTTGCATTTAAATCAATGTTTTTAAATTCAACCCGATTGTGATTATATCCGTTAATCCGGAGATCTGACAATTCAATTTTGGTTTTTAAAATATTCATATTAAAAAAATCACTAAACCTCGAGACTAACCGATTGAACTGATGGATGACTGATGGATGACCGATATGTAATCTTATAATCCAAAATTTAAAGTTCATTATTTTGCAATTTATGAAATTATGACGTTTCTACAAAATTTTAAAGAGAAAATCATAGATATAAAATAACTAAGATTAATTATTGTATTGTCTGGAAACATTGATAGTAGTATATAAAATATATTGTTTGGAAACATTGATAATAGTATAAAAAAATAAGTATATTGTTTGGAAACATGGATAGTAGTATAAAGAAAGTAACATTAGTGATTTAATGTAGGTTTAACTATAAAGTATAAATGTGTATTTAATTTAAAAACTTACAAAATAAATGTTAGGTCCAACAAAATGTTTCTGTTTTAATAAGATAGATTTTGATCCGGTTCAGCTAAATTTGAGGCCCCCACTTGTTCCTGGCCATTTTAAGAGCAGCCCGACTCTATTGACTCTATTCGATCTCTTGGGCCATTCCAATTTGATCCAGTTTCATATTTTCATAAACCAGAAACTCGAACAAAGACCAAAACACCATTCTGAATTGCAAGAGAACGAGGATGGATGGTTTCGGCATTGCCAACACAGAAAATAATCACAACTCAAAACAAGTGGCGGATCTAGAAAATTTTATTACGAGAGCAAAATTCTAAAACGTTAAAGAAGAGGAGCATTTAACCTTATATCCGAGATTTCATGGGAGGCAAACTTTAACCAGTTTATCCAAAACCAATTATATATTGTAAGCAAATTTCTCGTTTTTGCAAAACGAATAGGGGGCAGATGTCCATCCTGGTTGGTTGTACATCCACCACTGCTCAAAGCAATGAAACTTATGTTATTGATATTAAAACAACATAAACTCATGTACATTGATAAATAAATGCTACGCCTTTCTTACTTGTAGAGATGTTCAGTGACAAATCCTCAGCTTTATAAAGAAACCGCTTATTTTATATGGCTCAACCCCAAAATGACATGCATCTTCTAAGGATGTAACATGAGTAAACCAGTTACAGCAAGCACACATTTTTTTAACAACAAGCATACATTAAAAGATTAGAATCACAAAACAAAAACCATGATAATATAGTAGCTTAGGTCGTATGATGACGGTAGACATGTATATATGCAAACATACTTCGTCAATGTCGACCTTATATGTCGTAGCATGAGGATATTTCATCAGAATGTCCTCATGTAGTCCGAAGACATTCCGACGAATGTAGTATATTCTTTTCTTCGTAAGTATAATTTTATATTTCTTAAAAATTTCGACGATATTCCGACAGACAGTAAATATTCATCAGTAATCTGTCAAAATTTTTCAGTTTACCGGGAAACGGAACTGCCAAATTATTTAAGCGAACCGTTTAAATTTTTGTCCGATGATATTCCGACGATATTAACTCTATAAATCCTTTTTATATAAAACTATCATTTCTTTCTTCTTCTCCATTTATGCGTCTCTCTCTCGAAACCTCTCCTCTCTCTGGCGATTTTCAAGCTTCTTCTCCGATCTTTATCTCTAATCCGGCCGATCTCTCTCTCTCCTATCCTCTAATATCATGTAACTCTTCAAATCCCTCTTTTAAATCCTTATTGTTATGGTTTTGAATGGTTGATTTATAGTTTTTTAGGTTTATGTTGTTGGATTAGTGGATTTGTTAGGTTTAGGATGTTAGATTTGTGGATTTGTTAGGTTTTGGATGTTAGATTCAAGAATTATATGTTAGATTATGTATAGATTGTGTTAAAATCTATTTAGGGATTATATGGTAGATTTTAACAAGTCTATAAAGTTTATTAATATTTTAAAAACGTTTTTTCAACTTTTTAAAAAGTTTTAATTTTTTATATATATAAAAACGTTTAACAAATATTCTTATATACTAAAAAATATTTTAGTTTTTTATACATAAAAACGATTTTTTATTAACAATATATAATATAAACAATAAAAGCGTTTTAATTAATATATATGATGAAAACGTTTTTTATATATAAATATTTTAGAAATTAACAACTTTTTAATTAACTATATAATAAATATTTATATTTTGTTAACTATATAAATGATTTTTATGTATTTTTAAATACAGAAAACGTTTTAACATTTTTATTAACTACATAAATGATTTTTATATATTTTTAAAACATTTTCTGTAATTAAAATATATATAACGTTTTTATCATATAGTTAATTAAAAAACAAGTTGTAATTTCTAAATATTTTGTATATATTATTTAGGGAAAATTGCCAAAACGGAACAAAAATTCAGCATGGTTGTCCCTATAGTATAAAACTATCATTTAGTTGTCCTTTTAGTATAATTTCTTTCATAATCCCAAAACTAACCCTTGATTAATCTAATTAAACACATTAAATTAATATAAGGGAAAATAAAAATAAAAACTTTTATTTTCGTTAATAAAAATAAATTTTGTAAAATTTAATAAAAATAAAAAAAATTACAAATTTTTTTAAATAAAAAACGTTAAATCAACCTAATAAAAACAGTTAACAAATTTTTATTTTTTATAAAAAGTTTAAAATGTTTGTAAACTTTTTAATTTTATCAAAAATTTTAATGAAAAATATTAAATGTATTTTTATAAAGTTTGTTTAAACTTTTTATTAAAAACTTTTTGTAAAGTTTTATTTTATTTTTATAAAATTTACAAATTTTATATAGTTTGTTTAAAGTTTTTATTAAACACATTAAACTAAAAGAACTAAAAAAATAAGTAAAAACGTTTTAAAAAGGGAAAATAAAATAAAACTTTTAAAATTTTATTTAATAAAAATAAACTTTGTAAAAATAAAAATAATTTACAAATGTTTTAATAAAAACGTTAAATAAACTTATTAAAAACATTTTACAAAGTTTTATTTTTATAAAAAGTTTAAAACTTTTTAAATAAAATTGTAATTAAATAAAAAATTTAAAATTTATAAAATAAAAATAAAACTTTACAAAAAAATTAATAAAAACTTTAAACTAACTTTATAAAAAGAAACATTTGATAAAGTTTTATTTTTTATAAAAAGTTTATAACTTTTGTAACCATTTTAATTTTATCAAACTTTTTAATAAAAATATAAATTTAAAAAATGTTTTTAATAAAAATAAAATTTGTAAACTTAATAAAGTAAAAATAAAATTTTACAAAAAATGCACCTAATTTCAAAACACCACATGTTGTATAGATATGTATCATAGTGAACAAGAGTTTGTGAAAAAAAACAAAAGAAAAACTATGGAAAAACCATAGATTAATGAATAAGACAAGGGAAAATCATTTTTAAAAAAAATTTGACAAGCAAAATCGAAAATAACACGTTTTAGGAAGTTAGAATATTTTTAGAAGATTTTTAGAATATTTCCATAACTGAAATTTTCATTAATTTTCGCAAAAATCAGGTAATCTTATCCGTAGAAGGCGCATTCTAAAAGTTTAGAACATTGACAAAAATCCAGAACACGCATTCTACTTTTAGTTGACGGAAGAGTACATTTTAGAAAACGCATTCCGCGAAATTTAGAATACTTAATAAAAGTAGAAGATGCTTCCGGACGAAAAGTAGATAGCTTTAGGATTAGTAGAATGCGCATTCCATTTTCCGTAGAAGGCACATTCTACCTGTAGTAGAACGTATTTTCAAATTCTTATTTATCAACTTTTTGAAAACAAAAAAAATATCAGCATGTGTATATTGGTGTTTTATTAATTGTTTGTATTTTTAATATTTTTTTTGATTCACAAAAGTATTTATTTCATTAGTTTTCAGAAATACAAAGGGTAAAAAAGAGAAAAATTGGACAAAAAATGATTTATACCAAAGGGACAACACCCTTGTTTTTTTGTTCTCTATTAGCAATTTTCCCTATTATTTATAGACATAAATTTCTCACATTATTTTATTTAACAATTGCAATTTTCATTTGTATGTCTGAGGAGTCACCTAGGCCACTACGCCGTTCCGTACCCAGGGGCTGGGCTTCTTCAGCTACTACTTCCCGCGCATCAGGATCATTCCATGAGCAAAATTGGTTTCCGTTCGGTCCTTCTCGAATTCCAGCTACAGCTCCATCTCCATCTCCAGCTGCTAAACCTGAGCTGGGTATCATGACGGCTGAACTATTGGTTCAACATCCGGTCGAGACCATCTCTGGATTCTCCATCCCTACCCACAGAGACACACTACGTGGTTAGTTTTTTGTTTTATTTATAAAATCATATTTTTCATTTAACTTTTTAACATAATTTTGTTTTTTAAGGTTCAACAAATCGGGCAATGGCATCAGCAACAACAATAACCAGATGATATATTCCATGCTCCGCAAGGGACATCCGACGTACAGTGTGGTCCCTTCCGAGGACCGAGACTTGTGGTTTCGTCAGTTTGCGGTAACTCTCCAAAAAATATTTTTTTTTAAATTTTTTTCTTTTTCGGTTTTAATTTTCTATTGTATATATCTACTAATTATGTGTATTTTTAAGCAAGAATTTAACTGGGAGTCTGGGCTCATCGAAACTGTCCGTTTGGAGAAGATGTTACATAAGACAATCTTTTCTATTCAGAAACTCAAAAAGAAGAGAAACACCAACACTTCTTCGGCACCAAAACAACATAACAAAGACAAGGTAATTTTTCTTCTCTTTCAAATTCTGATTTGAAAACTAATGAAATTTCTTTTGATAAAAGCAAACTGTGAAAACCACAAGCAAAGCTCATTCTACCAGGTGTTTCAAATGCCATAGGATCACTCATTATGCTAACAAATGCAAAAACCAGAAACCGTTGGTGATTTTGGAGAATAACAAAGTTGAAACCGATTGCCCATTTTCGATGACTACACACATGAGCCAATGGCAGGTTTGAAATCTTTTGAACATAAGAATTATTTTCTTCTCAATTTGAATCAATTCCTGATGAAACTTGTTTGCAATTAACCGTTTTACAACCAGAGAATCCAAGCAGTTTTGAATTAATTTCTCAGGTTGAAAAGAATTCTGAAAACCTTTTGAACAAGGATGAATTTTCTGGTCCTTTGAAAGCTCTTGATATTGGTGCATATGACCTTTGTCTTGAAAGCTTTGTGTCAATACAGGAAGGGCCAGATGAAGAACAAAACAGTGGTCATCAAACAAACAAAGAAAGATCTTCTTCCATTCAAAAACCGGACCAAACTCAAGCTGAGCAATGTTCTGATGATGATTCATTTGTTTATAAATCTTTTCCTTTTAATGTTCCAGATTTGAAGACAAATCATTTTGAAGAGGGAGGGAATGATGCGCCCTTGAGTAACGCACCGGGCAAAACAGACATGCATGGTTTGATCATGGGAAGCAGTAATGATATATGTTCATTGTTTGACTCATATCTTCCAAACCACGAGACTTCTATGCATGAAATCATTCGTAGAATGTGCTCAACTCAATTACGGAGCTCCTCGAAGAAGAATCAGATCAAACAGAGTTCAGATGTGGGAGTTATCCCATTTACAAATCAAGTGATCTTTGGTTCTCGCGAATTCAAACATGTACGCATTCAATGAAGGACTGCCTTGACCGGCCACTCTCAATTTTGCCAACCTTGACCAGTATTTATCAAATTCCATGCATCTGACTCATTTATAATATTCTAGTCAAAGTTATATTTTTCTATGCATTATTTTTCGCAATTTATTTAGGTATTTCTTTGACCACAAGTATTATAAATATTTATAATACGTAAACTTTCCTATGAATAAAATCAGTTTAAGTTTGAGTTTATTTTAGTTTCTTCTTTTCTCAGAGAGAGAGAGAGAGAGAGAGAGAGAGAGAGAGAGAGAGAGAGAGAGAGAGAAGAGAGAGAGAGAGAGGGAGAGAGAGAGAGAGAGAGAGAGAGAGAGAGAGGGAGAGAGAGAGAGAGATCGAGGGAGAGAGAGAGAGCGAGGGAGAGAGAGAGAGCGGGAGAGAGGGAGAGGGGAGAGAGAGAGAGAGAGAGAGAGAGAGAGAGAGAGAGAGAGAGAGAGAGAGAGTTCTTTAGCTAGTTCATTTGTGTGAACCGGCTTGTTAATTTGGTGATCAGCCAAATTCATCTATGCGTGTTGTTTGGTGGTTAGCCAACACATTGCATTCTTTCTTAGGTGGTTAGCCTTAGATCGGGGGTATATCAGGAGTCATTCCACATCTCTTGATGATCCCTGTAATCTCTATCAGTCCCAGAAGTACCATTTGCCTTCTCGGATCCTATCCAACACCCAGCTAAAGTGATCCTCCAATTTAGGGTGCATCATCCTTCTCGCTAGCTTACGGAGTCAAAGCAATGGCTCCCACCAAAGTAAATGTGACAAGCTTGCGAAGATCCAAGATGCCACAAAACATCGAGCTTAACTGCAACATGTTAGTCAACAACCTCGATGAGACCGAGAAAAGTCGCGATCAATCTCTGCCCTGCATTCAAAACTACCAACACCAGATTGAGAGCTACTACGGCAATAAAGGCAAGCTGCGACCCCTCGAAATTAATGACCTTGTCTTACGCAAACTGTTCGAAAACACCAAGGAGTGGAAAATCGGCAAACTCGGGACTAATTGGGAGGGTCCATACAAGATTTCACAAGTCATTAAGCGTGGAGTTTATCGACTTGAAACATCTACTGGTGTATCCGTACCTAGAGAATGGAAATCCATGCACCTCAAGCGCTATTATCCCGAGTAAATGACACCTTATTACTTTTACGAAAATAAAATGAGTAAATGAACTCTCTAAGTCACTTTTCCTCGTCGTCTAAAAAAACCCAAGTAAATGCACTCTCCGAGTCACTTTTACTCGATTAAAACGAACTACAAATGGTTTGATCCTTCACGGAGGTACGTAGGCAGCCTTAACCGGTCCAGCTATAACAAAAACAAACAAACAAATCTATGGACTTTGTCGGATATGATACATCCCCTCATCCTTACGATGCCGACGCCCAAATGGGTTAAAAATACATATATTAGGATTACATCAAAGCCCACACAAATATACAATCCACTATATATTAAAAGAGAAACATTTAAAAAGTTATAAGTTGTAGTTTGTACTAATTAAAAAGTGCCCTCCTAAGTTGTCACATAATTGAAATGCTAATTTTGCTTATGTGCCGGTTTGAGAATCAATTGAGAATTTTGTTAGTCCAAAATTAAATTCTCAGAGAATGTTATATTATAGAGTATGTCTATTATAGACCATTCATTTATATAAATGAAATTTATTATCTATTCTTTCTTTAGGTAAAGCCTAAGGAATTACCTAATGTGATTATATATATATATGACAATTAATGATTCTAAATAATAAAGATTTGCTAATAATCTGTATACTTTCTATCATTTTTGTTTAGTTCTTTATTAATAAAATAAATTACACAATTACATTAATCATATAATAAGAACTTATTTTTTTGTATATATTGTATTTTGAATTTATCAAAACGAGTATAAATTAATAAAACATTTACACATAAACATTTGTGATCAAGGTCTAAATTGTTTATGTAATAAGATACAAGGATTATAAAACTATATGAATAAATAATTTTGTTTTAATAGGTGTTTCTGTTAGGAGTTTTTGCAAAATTGACTCAAAACATGAAGTCAACCACAAAACTAACCTCTGGTTTTTTTTTGTCATATTCACCCCACAAGTTCACATAATTTACGAAAATACCATTAGTTTTTTTTTACTGTTTCTGAAAATGACATTTTTACTCTCTCAACCTCATTATCTTCATTTATTTACAAGATTGTCATTGCAATCAATACATCAACCACCATGAACAACCAATTTGAAACTCTTAATGTTCCTCAAATCAATTTACACTTATTCTTTCTCAATTCTTATCAACTAAAAACAACATCTATTTCACTTTCTCTCCATATCCATCCAAAAAATCTCAAGATTTTGATTACAAATTTTTTTATGGCTCATAGAGCCATTGAAGCTTGTGATTCTTGGTGGGTCACTTTTTTTGAGATTCTAGGTGCTTGGAGAAGACTTATATGTGATAAACAAATTATCTCACTGGTTGAAACTATTAAATTGAGATTTTTTTCCAGATATGTTCATCCAGACGACTTATCTGGAAGTCTTCTGGTTGTAGACGACTTAACTGAAAGTCGTCTGGTCAATGCATATGTTAGTTTTGCATTTGACTTTTAATTTGTTTTTTCCAGACGACTTACAGGTTAGTCGTCCAACTTGTTTGATAAAAGATATATTGAACGACTTACATGTTAGTCGTCTAAGGAAAACGGGTTAGTTTTGCATTTGACCAGAATGTGTGAGAAATTTGACTTTTCCTGGAAGACTTACAAGTTAGTCGTCCAGTAGAAAAAAAATATATTTTGTTTTCTCTAGACGACTAACTTGTAAGTCGTCTCAGGTTAGTTTTTGCAATTGAAATATTAAACAAAAATATATTTTTTTCTATACGACTTACATGTTAGTCGTCTCGAGTTTCTTACCTAGACGACTAACTTGTAAGTCGTCCAGAATTTTATTCCGAGATTCTGGTCAAACATTGCTAATCTTGGACGACTTACAGGTCAGTCGTCTAGGTAAAAAATTCGAGACGACTAACATGTAAGTCGTCTAGAAAAAGAATTTGTTTAATATTTCAGTTGCAAAACTAACCTGAGACGACTTACAAGTTAGTCGTCTAAAAAAACAAAATATTATTTTTTTAATTTTCTACTGGACGACTAACTTGTAAGTCGTCCAGGAAAAGTCAAATTTCTGACGTATTCTGGTCAAATGCAAAACAAACCTGTTTTCTCTTGACGACTAACCTGTAAGTCGTCTCGATTTTTTTTATCAAACAAAGTTGGACGACTAACCTGTAAGTCGTCTAGGTTTAAAATCATTGCAAAACTAACCTAAATGGAAGTCGTCTGCGTCAATGTTTAATAAACTTTAATTTTTTCTAAACCTATAAAGACTTTTTAATATTTTTTGGTTAATTCATGTATATTAGTCATTATTAGGACTACTGAATAAAATTTATAACTTAATTAGTGATATTTATGAGGTTACCAACATTCATGTTAATTAAAGTTTTGAACAACTCCGAGAAGAATTCCATGGAAGTCTTCAACGCTGGTTTTTAAGTCTTCTACGCTAATTTTTGAATAACTTGTATTTTTAAGAGTGTTAAGTAGCTTCAAGATATTTGAAACTTATATTCTTAAAATATATTTTCTCTCTTAGTTTTACTAAATTTGACTAAGTTTTTCAACACAAACTTGTAAAAAATGTGATATGTTTTGATTAGTTACTATTGTTTGTTTCCCTCTCTTAAGAATTATTGTTATAGGCACCAATGATGATTATTGTTATGAGTTGGAAGAAGGGTTAAAATGCTTCTGAAATGTTGTATAAATATGAGACTACCAACATTCTTGTTTATTAAGATGAGAAGAAGGTCATTGGAGTTTATTATTGCACACGAGAGATCCAAAGATAAGAAAAAGCAATTGAAGTCAATTATTTCATTGATTTGTTAATGTGTAAACACATTGTTACCACATATATTACATTTTGGGAAACATTATTACTGATTTTGCAAAAAAATCACAGCTAAAGAAGTACACATGCAAATCACAAAACATACCACAAACAAAACTTTTATAGATCATTCATCTATAAAGACAAGCTTGGACTCCACTTGATATGAAAGAAGACTTCGCCAGAAGATTTCCAGGAAGTCCAGAAAATCCAGACGACTTATACGAAGTCCAAGCGACTTCCAGGAAGTCCAGACGATTTTCTGGAAGTAAGTCGTCTGGACTTCCTGGAAGTCGCCTAGACTTCGTATAAGTTGTCTTGACTTCCTGAAAGTCGTCTAGCATATTATATTTTAGACGATTTATAAGTAAGTCGTCCCAGAAGTCTTCCTGATCTGAAAACTCTGTATATCCAAATTCAGATCTGAAGAACCTGCACATCCAAAATTGTTCAAATTAAATGGCTTAAAAACAAAGAAAATGAGTAGAAAATTAGATAGATATACTTTTATAGAACACACAATGTACATATTCAAATAGAAAATATAACAGGAAGTTACCAAATGAAGAAAAATTAGACATAAAAACTTACCAAAACGCTGAGATCTATTATGAAAGGGAGAGACATGGAAGAAGACTCCGTCAGACGACTTCCAGAAAGTCAAGAAGACTTTCAGGAAGTACAGACGACTTCTAGGAAGTCCAGACGACTTCTAGAAAGTCCAGACGACTAAGTCTTCCAGATTTGAAAACCTGCATATCCAAATCCATATCTGAAAAAATCTGCATATCTAAAAACGTTTAAATGGCTTAAAACAGAAAAAAATGAGTGAAAAGTTAGATAAATCTACTTTTATAGAACACACAAAAATACATATCTAAAATCAATAGATCTACCTTTAAATGAGTGAAACATGAGAACAATGTGATGAAAAACATGCAAAAACAAGATAAATTAGTAAGAAAGACATGAGACAAAAAAAAAGTGATATAAAGTTTGGTGTTTATAAGTACAAAGAGATTAGAGAGAGATTGGAGAGTTTTAGAATGATGAACATTACATTTTTTTGCAGCCATTTGAGAGGAAGAAAGAAAATGTGTAATTTTTTTCTTTAAATAGGGAGACAAAAAAATCCAATTAGGTTAAATATTTTCGATTCAGACGACTTCCTAGACTACTTACTTGTAAGTCGAACAGAAGACTTTAACATTTTTAGCGGGAAACTAAAATAGAGGACTTCCTAGACGACTAACTTGTAAGTCGTTTGGTTTAAATTATTCACCAGACGACTTACAAGTTAGTCGTCTATACCCCAGACATAACCCCTAAACTTGATTAACTAACTAAACACTTCATAAAATCAAATTAAACTTAAAAATGTTTACTATACACAGAAATAAACACATATAGGTAAAAATTAATTTTTCAAAAAACTATCAAGCTTTCCAAAATCTAACCCTAAAATTGCATACAATACTACAAACATATGTTGTCATACCATGAACAATCAAAGAATATCACGATTAACTTCTTTCACTCATCTATGTTGAAAACTATTCAATATCATTATATATTATTTTACATCACTTATAACTGTTTATAATCACATGATTTTGTTTTTCACTTGTCAAAATATTTTTTTATAAATTTATAAATTATTTCTAAGATCAACTCGTCCAGACGACTAACTTGGAAGTCGTCTAGACGACTAACTTGGAAGTCGTCTGGACGACTTGGAGCTAGACGACTTAGTGGGGTTATATTCGTAAAAATGACATCTGTTTTTTTGGTTTGGTCACAAGGAGCTGGCTGTAATTTCACAAGGCTTTTAGGTTAGTTTTGCATTTGATTCAGGTTTGAGTTTATTTTTGTGTTTAAAATCATGTTTTGGGTCATATTTGGCAATTTCCCCGTTTCTATTAATATATATATATATCATATCGTTTAAATTAACTATATATCATATGAAAATACATACTTATATTTTGATATTTACATTGAAAATATGTTTAAAAGTTAATATTTTAATTTTGAAATCTTCATTGTTTTTTGAAATGATTATAAAATTATTGAAACCACTAAACATTCCACATTAAAAACAATTTGTTGGTGTAAAATTTTGTTACAAAAATATGCAAATAATAATAAAATCATATAAGGAGAAACCTCATTTAATAAATATCCATATTAAAATTATATTATTATATATATATATATATATATATTAAATTTAATTATATCATACACATATATAAGATTGGGTTGTTTTGACATATTTACTCTAAAATGATTGTGAAAAAATAAGAGTGATCGTTTAGATTTTTATATGCACGACAATTTATTACATAATACTAACTGATTTATTAGTTATTTAATATAAAATTATTATTTATTATTTCACAATATGCAGAAAAACATAAAATAAGTAATAAATATAAAATATTTATTCTGCACAAGACGGAAATCTTAATCTAAGTATGTATCTCTTTAATAATTTTAAATCTTAAACATTTCTAATTCTCAAGCAAAAAAAATGAAAATAAAAATAAACTCCAAAATCAGTATATATATCGAGCAATAACCAAAATGAAAAAAAACGACATAAAAAAAGAAAAATATTGAAGATAGATAGGACTAGTACGTGAATGTAAACTTTTTTATATACATAATTAAATTTAAATAGCTAAATCATGATAAAAAACCGAGCTGGCATAGTTTCATTGTAATCAAATAGTAGACTTCAGATTTTTCCGTCTAATACGATAAGTGGTTTTTTGACCTAAAAATTTTTTAAAAATGGGATCAGCTCATCAGTAAAATTATTTAATTAACAAAATAAATTAAAAAAAATATTAAGGATCAAAAATATTAATTTGATCAATAATATAAATTTTATTTTTTCACCCAATATTTGTAAAATAATTTTCATATAAATTTACTCTGCGCAAGAATTAGGTCTTATCTTAGTTTAAATTTAAAATACAAGGCCCATATAATTTAATATGATTGATACGATTGATAAGAGAAGTTAAATTAATTATTTTGCGTGTCACAGTGTCATTGAATGAAATCGGTGTTTAATATCCTTAGTATATATTTGAGAAGTGATTTTGCCACATGTCATCTCTACAATCATTTCAGAAAATATTATGACATGGCTATTAAAATTGATGACATGGCTTATAGATTAATATGACATGGACAATTACATTTAATGTTAATTATATTTTTTGGTAAACTTTTTAAATATGGTAACAACTCATATATTACATTTATTGTCGATTTATATTTTGAATTTTTTTTTTAGAATATGGTAATAAAACATAAATCATCATTAAAATAAATATATTCAACTATGGCATCTAAATTTCTAAATATGATTTAATTATTTATTTTAAAAATTATAAAATTTTCAAAAGACGTATACAATTTTTTTACAAAATTATAAAATTAATTCGTAAATCATTAGTTTCTTATATATATCTAAAAATTTTTATAAGTATTGTTTAATTTTAATTTTTGAAATTATACAATTTTTACATATTTTATTTAATATATTTAACTAAAATAAATAGATAGAAAATCTATCTATGATTAGAATTTTAAATATATACATACATATTCTTAAATAGAATTTAAAATAAACAAAATTGTTTTATCTTTATTTTTATGTTTAGTTAAATCAAATTTATACCAAAATATTGATAAGAAAAGGAAATTTACAATATTAATAAAAAATTAAATATAATTTATATTTATCTGTTAAAACATATTGTAAATTTTTTTTACTGAACATGGTGCAGGAAGACACCTAGTAATCAATTAATTGAGGAATGTAACTGGGAAAGAAGTTTACTTGTATTAACGAGTGAATGAATACTAAGATAGATTATTGGCGAAATAGCCAATTTTAGAAATAAAATTAAGAACATAGCATATAATTTGACATAATTAGATTTGATAACATTTTTTTCATTTCTTTAAATAATAGCACATCAAAATGTTGGTCATTTAAATAAAAAATAAAATAAAAAATGTTGTTAGTGGTGGTTTTTTTTTATGACAAACGGTTATTCTATTACTCAAGCTTGAGGTGGTCTGGGTAACTAGACCGGAATAGAACAACCAACAAAAAGTAACTTCTTATGGAAGGATCTAGCTGTCTTAGCTAAGAAATCTGAAATCTAATTCCGCGCTCTAGGAATATAGGAGATCTTGAAATCTGGGAAGCATATAATCAGTGTCTCTATCCTCTCTAGTTCCGTAGCAAAACTTGGCCAGTCTTGAGGTTCCTTGATCATAGCAATCAAATCCTTGATGTCCGTTCCAAAGTTCTGACAAGTTGAATGCTGAAGCATATTCTCCATCGCCCATCGTAGTGCTTCCACTTCTGAGTGCAGAGCTGATTCTTTTCTGGGGAAGTTCTGTGTTCCCATGAGTTGCGTGTTTCCCCCGCTGTCCAACCAGACTCATCCACACCCACTAAATTGAGCCTGAGATGTCCAAGATCCATCCAGTAAACAAATGTTGCCCAAGCTTATGACTTGGGTTTCCTCTACATTACTTTCTTGTACAACTGGTGGTATCGTTTCATTGGCTTTAAACCAAGCTTGACATTCACTCTCAGCATATCGAACTAGTTCTAGAGGATCTCTGTCTATGCCCCTAAAGAATTTATCATTACGAACCTTCCAGATGTACCAAATCAGCCAGGGATAAGGATCCCTATCTTGATCTGGTTCAAGTACACCATTTTTTTCCCAGAAGTGGTGGTTATGGCACCGACTATGATAGTTATTATATTGATAATATATAAATAGAATAGTACATGCTAACTGACATAGTTTATATTAGTGAAAGTATAAAATTATTTGAATATATTAATATATTATGAATGTCTAAAATTAACAAAACTAAACCCAACGTAAACCTAATCTGTTTATAAACTAAATCCAAAACAGTAATCATTAAATCCTAAAAATATAAATCTTAACTCAAATATTAAAATATGTAAATAGTACATAATATAAAACATTATCAAAATATAATAGTAACAAACGAATAACATAGTACATATTGTTCAAATTTTGAAATGTATATAATTGCAGGGAATGAAGTAATGTTTATACCAACATCAACCTAAA
Organism: Raphanus sativus; assembly: GCF_000801105.2. Taxonomy (NCBI): domain Eukaryota; kingdom Viridiplantae; phylum Streptophyta; class Magnoliopsida; order Brassicales; family Brassicaceae; genus Raphanus; species Raphanus sativus. Next base: position 17,158 of record NW_026615434.1, on the reverse strand, counting down.
TCTTCCATAAACTAAATACAAAAAAAATCACTAAATCCTGAAAAATATAAACCCTAACATAAAATCAAATATGCAGATATTATACAATGTGAAGCATTATCAAAATCGAATAATAATAAAATAAATAGTATAGTATATATTATTCAAATTTTGAAATGTCTATTTTCGTAAAGAAGAGGTAGTGTTTATCCCAACGTCAATCTAAATATTCCATAAGATAAACTTAAAACACTAATCACTAAACCATAAAAAATATAAACCCTAATCCAAATATCAAAATATACAAATAATTCATAATATGAAGTATTACTAAATAGAATAGTAACAAAGAAATATCATTGTACATATTATTCAAATAACATAGTACAACTAGGAACTTACGATACAGACAAGTGGTGGTTATGACGTAATAGGCGCTGATTGATAACAAGGAAATTGTGGTTTTGAAGGGAAATTGGTTAATAATTAAGAGCAGTGATGATAATTGCTACGATGATAGATAGAGATCCAAATGATTGATATTTTTTTTACAAAAAATGATAGTGGATTGGAAGAAGTGATGCTTGTATGTAAGTGAATAAAAAGAAGTTTGTGCATGTATTAACCGGAAAAAGGGTAATATAGTACATATTGTAGTAATAGTGGAGGGTGTGTTTTTTTTGTTAGATACCTAATTACATTTTATCTCATGGCTACTCAGTCCAATTTTCTTTAACTATATAGTTGGATGTATTTAGTTTAAAACTTAAAAAAATTGGGTCCAATCCAATGTTTCTGTTTTAATTTGTATAAAATAAGATTATGATCCGCCTTTTCAAAGGCGGGTATATTTTTGTTTCTTATTTGAGATTTTAATTTTTAATTTAAGTTTTTGTAATTATATTTATGTTTAATATTAGTTTAATTTGATAACATAGTTTCTGAAATAAATAAAATAAATAGTTGAACATAACATTTATCAATAAATCATGTTTTTGTTTTAAAAGAATACTAGATTCTAACCCAAAAACAGTGGCGGACCTAGTTGAAGACTAATGGTGTCAATTGACACCACGAAAAGTAATAAAAATTTAATTTGTGGGCTATTTCCACTAATCATCTGTGGGTTAGTTGGTTAGATAGTACAATACTGAACCTTCAAAAGACAAGTTTGATTCTCCTCAACAACAACTATGTGAACCATTTTGAACCCACATAATTTTTTTTCTGGGATTGCCACCAAAAATAAGGACGTGTATATTTTCTGTTTTAAGTTATAGATCAAATGAAAATGTATCATATTAATTGTAATAAAAGTGATATATATATATATATTATATTTTATCTTTAAATAAAAAAATAATAGCTAGAATAAATCTATATCAATATAGTTCATGTTCCAAAAAAAAAAATGTTCCTGATCTGATAGAATAGATACGTTAGTTACTCAAAAGAGAGAGAGAAAAAGAGTAAAAATAACAATTTGGCCCACATAAAAAGCTAAGAATTGTAAATTGGCCCCGAAAAATACTCTTTATAAATAAAGACGACAGAGAATTGTGGAGATTGCAGAAGAGAAAGAAATCGATTGTGCGAACAGAGAAACCCTAGCGAGCAGAAGAAGAAGAAGAGAAACTAGAACCGATCAATCGTGATGGGGAAGAAGAAGAAGAGAACGGCGGAGAAGGTGTGGTGCTATTACTGCGACAGAGAGTTCGAGGACGAGAAGATTCTAGTGCAGCACCAGAAAGCCAAACACTTCAAGTGCCATGCCTGCCACAAGAAGCTCTCCACTGCTAGCGGCATGGTCATTCATGTCCTTCAAGTTCATAAAGAGAACGTCACAAAGTATCTCCCTTTGATTTCTGTTAATCGCCTAATTGAATCTTTATTGCATTTAGCTCTTTCAGGGGTTTGGTTTAAATTCTGGTTATAAACCCTAATTTGTGTGCAAATCATTGGAAAGAAACACTCTTTTGATTGATTGAATTTTTTTTAAGTAAGTCAATTCAGTTTGGAGACATAATAGATAAGATGAGTTTATATATAAAAAAGGGTAATTGAGTTCTTGTCATGGCTGCATAATGTTATAGTTGTCACATCTTCTGATTTCATACACTGCTCTAACTTTGATATGTTTTTGCAATAGGGTTCCTAATGCTAAAGACGGTCGAGATTCAACCGATATTGAAGTATACGGAATGCAAGGAATTCCACCTGATGTCTTGGCTGCTCACTACGGAGAAGAAGGTAAGGAGCCAAGATGTATTGTTATCAGCTATTATATAAGAGAATAAATGCAGAAATTTTGTTTTGTCTCTTCACCTAGTGCCTATTGTTCATCACCTCTTCTTTATTTTGCATTAATTGTGTATTGACGTTGTGTTTTTTTTTTTTTGCAGATGAAGAGTCGGCAGCCAAAGTTGCAAAAGTTGAGATTCCTTCCGCCCCTCTTGGTGCTGCAGTTCCTAGACCATACGGAATGGTATATCAACCTCAACAAGTCCCTGCTGCTGTGCGACCTATGTATGTCCTAAATACACTATAATTCTCTTTTTTTTCTGAGTCTTAGGATGTTGTCTCTGTATCTGATAGGATGTTGTCTCTGTATCTGATCCATGGGGAACGACTTTTCCTTTTCTTCTATAGCAACTTTTTGGTTCTCTGGTTCTAAAATTTGACCAAATATGATCCACAAGTTTCTTTGTTTTCTTAGTTCGTTCTTAAGATTGTTCCAATATTGAACTGTCTTAGAAGAACTGGTCCACTACTGTTTCCTTATCTGAGATATCGTAATATATTATCACTTCTGATCATGTTAAATAAATTTTTGTTAACAGGTATTATCCTGCTGGTCCTATGCGTCCTCCTGGTCCTGGGTGGCCTATGCCTCCTCCTCGCCCACAACAATGGTATCCACATAATCCAGCGGTCTCTGTTCATCCACCTGCCCATTTAGGGTATCAACCGCAACAGCTCTTTCCTGTTCATGGTATGGGGATGACTGTGCCAACACCATCTCATCTAGTCAATGGAGTCACTCCAGTAAATCCTTCATCATCTCCCGCAATGCCGGTTTCTCAACCTCTGTTCCCTGTTGTGAATAGCATCACTCCTTCCCAAGCTTCACCTTTTTCTGCTCCCCTTCCCGTAGGATCAGTGAACCCATATCCGCCTAATAACTCTTTTCCAGGTTCAGTCTTTAGTTTTCTAGGAATCGATTGCTTAGATTTACTCAGCTTGTTTTGTGTTTTGAAACTTAATCTCTCTTTTATGTTTTGGTTGTAGTGGGTGGTGGGACTAATCCTCATTCGTATGCTTCTGGTCCAGACACTAGTGGTCCTTCAATCGGTCCACCTCCTGTGATTGCAAATAAAGCTCCTAGCTCTCAGCCTAATGAGGTCTATCTTGTATGGGATGATGAAGCAATGTCTATGGTTAGTTTCCTCCTATACGTTTTGTATTGAAAGACTCATTTGATCTGACTCGACCCGATGTGACTGTATTTGCAGGAAGAAAGAAGAATGTCCTTACCGAAATACAAGATGCATGATGAAACCAGCCAGGTAAGTTCTGATTTTTTCCTTTTAAAGTTAAAAAAGGAAAGTTTGCTTTGTACGTCTAACCCATTCGGTAGGCTTTTTGTTTATACTTCTTCTTCTTTAACTCCAGAGCCTATTGTTTCTGTGCTGAGAGGTACCTTTTATTATTTCAGTTTATTGTTTCTTCCCTTAGAATATGAGAAATAACGACATAGACAACAAAAGCAAGCATGTTTAATTATTGATTTTAGAATGGTATATCTAGTAGCTTGCGATAGTACTTGCATCAACTAGTAAAGAAAAAAGTGTGTTTGTATCTGCTTGCTCTTCATTGTGTATCCTCTTTCCTCTTGTATTATATTTAAAATTTGGTGATTGGTTCCCCAAGATCATTACTCAGCAGGTTTGGTTTCAAACCAGGTCAGATATTTTTTTATATTTCATTAAAGTATGCAAAGTTTGGTACCTTTGCACAGTCACTCTCTCGAGGAAATAATAAAAAGAAAACTCTTTATAGCCTTCGACCAACTTTCTTTTTTTCTTTTTGCTGAGAACCGGGGTTTGCTGTTTTGAAATGGTTGCAGATGAACTCGATAAATGAAGCTATAGACAGACGAATCTCAGAGAGTAGGCTTGCTGGGCGGATGGCATTTTAGAGTTTTGACACCAAACCAAACCTGTGTCTCTGAAGAAACCATCCAAGAAGAGGATGATGATGGGCTTTTGTTACAACTCTTCGCTCACATTTATTCAGGTTTTTCAGAAGCTGAACTTGTGATTTGAATCTAAGTTATTAGACTGGTGAGTTTTTAGAGATCTCAGGGATGTTATTTACAAAGGTTTTTGTTCTAAAAATTGTTTATTATATAAAAGAGATTCACCCGAAATGTTTACATCATGTTTATAGTATTTAGCCCAAAGTAAAAAAGTGACATCCTTTACATAAACCATACATGCAACATCTATTACTCCGTCTCAAACTAAAGTGAACTTCATTTGTATGTCCTAGTCATTTGAACCAAGAAATTGGTAATGTGGGTCAAAAAATATTTGGAGTAAATCCGAAACAAAGGGATTGATTGGAAAGGTTGTAAATATGGGATTTGATTATAAAGGGTTGTAAAGATTGTGGACATGCATTTTTTCTAATTTGTAAAACCTTTTTATGAAACAATCATGATTTAACTTTCAAAAATGAATTTAGAACCAAAAAATTAAAGCCAAGGCTATATTGCAACAAAAAGAAATTAGTCACATCCAAAATATTTATATGCTAAATTCTAAAGGGAAAAAGCTGATCTAATCAAAGCCCAAAAACGCATTTTATGTATGAACAATGTTGATTTGGTTGAGAAGAAAGATCTGTTTAAGGTTGCTGAGGAGTTCCAAAATATTCCAGCCTATGAAAGATAGACTAAGTTTCAAAACAAGGAACGGGGATTAAATTGTATCTAAAAACAAACTCTTTACATTTTGTGTTCTAGGTACTTTATGATATCAGGACTCAAGGGATCTGGAGTTAAAGAAATCAGCCAATATTTAATGGACCAAGCAGTTAAGAAACCATGGGAGGAAGATCCATTCACCATGGGTGATGGGTGAAGAAGCCATGAAGAACATCTCTCTCTCTTGAAGTTGTTAGAGAGAGAGATTACTAGACCAAGTTCATTGGTTTAGTAAAAAAGTTAAAAAACTAACCTCGTACTTTTATAGTCTTCTGTATCAGAAATTAAACGAGAAGTAAACCAAAGGAGGTGGTACCATATGGGCATGGAGCACCGTCTAATGGACTGGAGAGAACTAGCGAGCCGTTCTCAAAGATTAAACATTTAGAAATATAATCTTACTACAAACAGACAGTGGATTACAAAGGAATAAGATAAAGCAACATAGTTTTTTCATAATGCAACATAATTTTATAAAAGCAACAAGCAGTCTTAACGCCTGATGTGGAAACGGCACATATTTTCTTGACTAAAAGCCTAAATCTAACAGGCTCCAGGATATGGAAGTGCTAACTGATCAAGAAGAGTAACTACCGGTGTAGTAAGTACCGGGTCATAAGCAAAACCCTGCAGCACCTCTCCCTCCGAACCACCTGATCCAACGCCAACGCTGCTGCCACCGGAGTATGGACACGGTGGGACCCACAACCAACTCTTCCTCACCATATCAAACAGCAACTGCAACGAAGCCCTTCTCAACACAATCATTACAAACTCTTGGTTTCCGACACACTCGAACCCTTTCCCGCCTTCCTCCACTGCAAACTGCGTGTAGAGCGGCTGAGGCATCCTTTCGATCTCAACCCACGTGGCGTTGTCTTGCTGCAAACTCCAAAGCCTAAGGCTTTTGGGAACGTTAAGCTTGCTTTTCTCAACGGCAGCCACGAGAACAAGCCTTCCTTTGCTCTCTAACAAGCTCGGAGACCGGAGAAACCTCCTCATCGGAGCTTGAATCTTTATCCAATGGTTCCCCGTAACCTCATAGCACAAAACGCTGAAAGGGCTATAGTTCATACAATAAAACTTGCCTCCCACGTAAACCATCTTACCTGATTCCAAGCTACAAAGCCGCGGCAGAGAAGAAGCCATCGCCCAAAGGGAGAAGAACCCGCCGGCGTCGACGTGGAAACTCTCGGAGGAGAGGTTTTTCACGGCGTAGGGAGATATGAGGTCGTCTCCGGCGACGGTAACATCAATGGAAGTTGGAGTTACCGAGAGACCTATTGAAGGGAACAGCCTTGGCCTTGACATTGGTGGCAACTGACTCACGGATCCAACAAGAGGGTTACATAAGAGAATGGTTTTAAGACCAGCTTCTTCGGAGACCCAACTCACTAACCCTCCTGATGATCCTGAAGGATAGAACCCTGAAGGGATGTAAGGGAAAGAGAGACGATACCATCTGATCTCATTAGGGTCAAACAAGAAGCCTTCAGCTTTATTGGAACCATCATCGTTTGCTCCTCCTCCTCCTCCTCTCTTGTAGATGTAGCTTTTGAGGGTTTTGTGTTTGAAGAAGAGGAAACAGTTGTGTCGTGGAGGAAGTAGTTGTAGATATATCTCGAGGAAAGTGTGGGAGAAAAGCAGACCGTAGAACCTCTTGCAGACGCAACGTGACCGGAAAAACGCTGGAGGTGGAAGGAAAGCAATGATACGGTCAAGAAGCGGAGGAGGTAGCTTGCTCCAAATCCGACCGTCCATCCACTGACCGGAGGTTGAATCTGTGGTTGTGCTAGTGGTTGTGCTACTGTTGCTGCTACTGGTGAAGGTGTAAGAGAAAGGTAGGTGTGCAGATGGGTTGTTGATGAACATATTTGTTTCCATTTTGATGTTTAGGCTTTTGGTATGTGAAAGATATGGTGAAAAGGGATTTGAGATTTTCTTTTATCTGAAACGGATTTGGAGTTTTGTTCTTTGGTTGGGGAAAAGAGAAGATTTAGCTTTTAGTGATTTTCGAGGATTTTTGTGAAAGTTATGCAAAACTCATCGCAGGTAAAAGAGGCAGAGATCATATGTATAGCTTTTGAAGAAGTAACAAAGAGAAGACAAAGTAGTTCTCTAGTCACTCTCTAATTCTTGCATGGGTTTTTGATTTTCAACAGAGTAAAGTGACATATTTATATATATATATAAAAGAATAACTTATGTATAGACATAGGTAAATGAAAATGTTAAAACCAAGGTAAACTGAATTTATACAAAAACACATATGTATATTGAAGAATAAAAAGAAAACGTGCTTCTTATTGTTAAAAAGGTTTAGTATGACACACCATTAAGTATATAAATAATAGGGAACCATTTGGATCTGAAATTACTGTTTATTTTATAATGTATAGTGAGCTTATAACTATTTCAAATAAGTTAGTATATTTTTTCCGATAGATTTAATAGCTTACATACATTATTTATATTTACAAGTGTGCTAACTAAACCGGTCAAATAGAGAAGACAAGAAAAAGGTTAACTCCAAAACAACTAAAATTTCTCAAGGACTTTGAATTTGTTTCATTATAAATTGTAAAGTATGTATTAAATATATACCGGATGAATTTGGTATCACTCGAACAGTTTTAACTTCAACCAAACTTCAACAAGCACAACTATCCAAAAAACATGTTATAACCACAGTTTGTTTATATCAACTGTCTAAACAAATCTTTGTTTGTATATGTGCATATGTGTGGGTAAACGTGAAATTGGTGGCAGAGGAAGTGATGGTTCTTAATGTTGAGAGCTACAGAGTTATCTTGTCAATGCCCAGCATCGACATTATTAATTCAGAGACTACTCCAATACTTTTCACACTTGATCACATCTTCGTCTTCTTTTTTCCAACTCTAGTTTTATCGCAATCTAGATGCACGCTCCTCTTTTTCTTTTTCTTTTTGATAATAGCCAGACAAATTGTACTCATTGGAGATCAAATCAGAGAATACTTAAAGACTATTGTGCAAGTTATTCCTTTTTTTTTTGGGTCAAACACTTCTATTGTGCAAGTTATTCTAGATTTTTTAGTTCAAAAAAAAAAAGTTATTCTAGATTTAATTCAAACAACCCAATCATATAACTTCCTTTGTTTTAATGTGTTTATTTAAAGTTTCAAAAGTGCTTATTTTAAGTTAGACATTTAGTTCTCTAATTTTGACCCAAAAAAAAACAAAAAGACAGTTAGTTCTCTAAATTCTTAGAAAGGGAAACCAATCAATTGCTACTACAAGTTTGGAGAAGAAATATATAATAAGATTTTGTTGGAGGAGATCACAATATCACCAGTGGCGGACCCACTTGAGAAGAAAGAGTAGTGGCGGACCCACTTGAGAAGAAAGGGTGTCACATGACACACCTTAAATATGGATAAATCTTAGTTTTGTATGGATGAACAAAGAAATATCACTAGGTTTTTGTTGGTAAAATGCTCTAGATGACACTCCTAAACCCAGTTTCAAATTCCACAGTTGGCATTTTAAACTTTTTTTTCATGGTTTGATCCAGGTAAAAACTAATCCTGGGTCCGCGACTGAATATCACATATATAATACTAAGATTTATTACAGTCGACGAATTAAAGTGCAACATAGAAGAACGCTTTCACCAAAAATTTTTTTTACCAGAACACTAGTTTTAAAAAGAAACTAGATTTTGACCCGCGTTTTTGAAGCGCGGGATATTTTACGATGAAAATTTTTACTAATAATTTAACAAATATTTTGGTAATTTTTAAAGAGTGTGTATTTAAAATATTTTTGTATTTAAATCAGTATTTTTAAATTCAACCCGATTGTGATTATACCGGTTAATCCGGAGATCTGACAATTCAATTTATGTTTTTAAAATATTCATATTAAAAAATCACTAAAACCCGAGACTAATCGATTGAATTGATGGATGACCGATATGTAATCTAATTGGATTTTAAATTGTAAAAGTTTCATAATTTGTAATCTTATAATCAAAATTTTAAAGTTCACTATTTTGCAATTTATGAAATTATGATGTTTCTACAAAATTTAAAGAGAAAATGATAGATATAAAATAATTAAGATTAATTATTGTATTATTTGGAAACATTGATCGTAGTATAAAAAATATATTGTTTGGAAACATTGATAGTAGTATGAAGAAATAAGTATATTGTTTGGAAACATTGATAGTATTATAAAGAAATAAGTATATTGTTTGGAAACATGGATAGTAGTATAAAGAAAAGAACATTAGTGATTTAATGTATGTTTAACTATAAAGTATAAAGGTGTATTTAATTTAAAAATTTACAAAATAAATGTTAGGTCCAACAGAATGTTTCTGTTTTAATAAGATAGATACAAGAACGTAGTTTGTAAAAAACGAAAGTAGTTTCTAAACAAAAGATTATTAAGAAAACAATTGAGAAGTGGACGTTCATAAAAGTGAATTAGAAATAGAAAATATGTTTAGCAAATAAATAAATAGGCGAATACTCTTTTATAATCAAGATACCTGTGATGTGATCGAGCAGTTTGCTTGAGCAAAATAGGCAAATAACGTTTTTTGACAGAAAATAAAAAATTTGCTCATAATGTTATAGCATAAAAAATGTTATACTTATATGATGTTGTTGTATGTAACATGTCACTAATATATAGTTATCGTTATCATGAATAGCCACTCGTTGCTGAAAAAAAAAAAGTAACTCCTCCTAGTTTTAGAAAAAAAAAACATATTCAATGTTCAAAGATGTGAGAAAATGCAACACACAAAGCGTGTTTGGAATTAATGAGGTTAAGGGTTAGAGAGACATGATGACTGAAAATAAAGAATTAGAAAGAGTGAAGTAGAGTCAGATCAAAGTCCAATCAGGGTTTCTTATTTAAGGCATTGTTTACCGTGAAAATAATATGTACGAGTGAGAAGAATATCTGAAAACTGACAAGTCGCAAAGAGTAATAATATTCTCTATTTGCAGTAACTCAAGAGGCTTCGCTTTTGATTATGTTTTGATGCTTAAAGGAAGTCTCTGAAACCAAACAGTGTCTTGTTTTTGTCAAATCATCTCTCTTCCCATTTCCCAACTAGGTTTTCGCTTTTAATCACGCCTACAAATCGAAACCATAGTAAATTGTTCAGTTTAATTAACCCGGTAGATTTGTGAACTAAAAGTTACTCTGAATACTTCCTCCATTCTTTTTACATACACTTTAAATTTGCAATATAAATTAAGAAAACGTTACTTTTATATATTTCAAACCAAACATCATAAATATCTATCTATTCATAATTTAACTAATAGAAAAAGTAATATGCACAGTATAAAAGGCCATAACATAAAATCAATAAATTTTACATAAAGAATCAGAACTTCGTATAATCTGGAACAAAAAATCATCTACCAAAAAAAAACAGTGAAAATATTTACTTGAAGTTTTCAGTCCAACTACAATATTGTTATATTGTGTAGCGTTTATTTACACACGTTTTAACAGTTAGTCACAAATCTCCATCTAGCTAGGACTGAATATTTTATCCTTTAAATTTAATTCGATTCATTATTCGTCTTGATTCGATCCGAAATTTTTTGTTATCCGTAAAGTTTTGAAGCAAAACAAATATTAAAAATTAATATTCATCAAAATCAAAATAAATCACAAATATTAATATTTTGGAAAGCGAATATCCACTCTGAATCGATAATATATAAATACATGTATATCTTGATTATATTTAAATTTTCAAAAGTATAAAATTATATAATTATTATTTTAACATATAATTTGAAATTTTTATTCACATTATTACTTATATAAAAATATTATATAAAAAGCAGAGAAAAATTATGACAACTATAATTATTTCTTAAGTTTTCTGTTATTATAATCGTTAACTAAATTTAAAATACTTACAAAATATGTAGATTCACTACTTCTTTTAATTTTTATTTATATATCATGCAAAAAAATTATTTTACAGAAAAAATATATATCGAATTTTTAAGATTATTTGTATTAATCAAAATAGATGAGGTATCTGTAAATGTTCGTTAATATCCAAAAATATCTATTTATTTTCGGATATCCATTTTTCTGAATATCCGTATTTTTTCAAAGCAAAGCAAATAAAAAAATTAGATATCCATAACATATGAAGTAAATCACAAATACTTTGAAAACCCCGGATATCCTATCAGTGTCCAACCTTAGAGCATCTCCAATGGTTGGCTTCATTTTTATATTCAAAAATACATTTTCTTCAAAATGAAAAAAAAAATGAAACAACATTCACTCCAATAGTTTACTTCATTTCTTTTTTGTAAAAAGAATATTCCAAGTATATTCTATCTCCACTTTATCACTAATTACTAATAACAATTTTATACTTTTTCATCTTTACTTAATTTACCTAAATATTTTGTTTTAACAATAATCCAACACAATTTTTATTTCATATAAATTAAACATTTTAATATAAGAAATTTATTATATAACATGAATAAACAAACACAAAACATCTTAATTTGTAAAAAAACACCATATGTATAATTTTCTATAAGTGATTAACAAAAGTGTTAAGAAGTACAAGAATAACATTATTCATCTTTGATTCTTTTAAATCGAGTTAAAAAGTTCTTAACATCAGATATTCATATGCTCTTCGATATAAACATCTGATTATATAAAAATAATAGTCAAAATTTTAAAATTAATTGGATATTATTGACCTATATAATTTATTTAGGCAAAAGATAAGAGTAAATAAAAGTTGAGGACCAGTTTACGATTAGAAAAATCCATCTTAAAAAAATGAAGATATGCACAGTGGATCTTCAAATTTGAAGCAAAACTATTCATGGCTTCATTTTGAAGAAATAATTGAAGTGGGATTGGAACAAAACCTACTTCTTTTTTTTTTATGACAAACAAAACCTACTTTAAAATGAAGCAAAAGTAAAAAATGAACTAGGGTTAGAGATGCTCTTACTGCCAACCAAATATAATTTTTGATACAGTATTTTTGATACAGTAATTGCTGATTTTCTGGAGTAAAATATTTTAGTTATTGTTTAATCGAATATTAAGACTTAAAAGTGAGTTTATGTAGATTTTGTGGATTTTAAAAATTGACAGATCTTAAAAGAGTTGGAAAAAAAAATTTGGGATTTAACGAATATTCATCCAGATTTATAGAATTTATACAACTTTTATAGATTTTCATAGATTCATATTAACTTTATTATTGTTTATGTCACTTAATTATGTAATTATTCTAGAAAATTCCCATACAACTAGTACGTGAATGATGTGTTTTGTTGGATGGAATATATGAACATTAACAGTGAGGTATGTCAACAATTTTTTTCTTTTTTGATTTAAGTATGTCAACAAAATTATTTCTATGGTCTTAGCTTTTTGAAAGACATGTAACATGTATACAAACAAACATCTAGGTTTTGTCATTTTAGTTGTGGTGTCATTGTTCAATCTCTTTTATATACTTCTTCCGTTTGCTTTTAATAGATATTTTAGCATTAACATACAAATTAAGAAAAAAAATTATTTTTATTAAAAACGCTTGATTATAAAAAAGTAGTTAATCATTGTTGTTCTGAACAAAATAATATAAAAAAAACTATACGTTATTTTAATATTTTAGTCAATTGTTTTAATAGTTTTACATAGAAAAATTCAAAATATCATATAAATTAAAACAAAAATATTTTCTAAAACATTTTACAATAAGAAACGGAGGAACTATAATTTTGTTATCTAACCTTTGAGACTACAATGTGTGACTATAGTATTTTGAAATAGTGATTAATGAGTTCAAATGTAAAAAACCATTGTTTCAGTAACACACAAATTTAATAAAATCGCAACATCTAGAAATACTTATCTTTTTAAATAATAAAATATTTTTAAATGAATTACAAAAACATTGCATCACTAACAAAAGATTTAAGAAAAATAATCACAAAGTTTGATTTAAGACTTTAAAGAATCATTAAACCAATAACAATAATATCTTTAAATTCTTCTTTTGTTTTTGTCAACTATCTTTAAACTCTTAAAATCTCTAAAAATCACTCTCCCACAAACTCCTTTTAGTATATATTTTAAAATATAATCTCCGTTCTCAGAAACTTCTTTTTAACAATGTTCTCATAAACTTTGTGTGAATGTTCTTATATGGAAACTGTTAGGTCAAAAATATGCTACAGACTATTATTTATTATACAATAAATTAGTTAAAAAATTAAAAAAAATTAGAATTTGGTTTTATACCATTCAGGTAATTTCTTTCTCATATATTTTATTTAGTAAGATAAATAGATACATATGCTTGCATGGACGTGTATGTTCATTTATTGCATTGTTCATTCAAAGTTTTCTCTAGCCCTAAAATCTATGGAAAAGAGGGGTGACAAATTTGTAGATGTATGAAATTCTAGAACTCAAAGTAAATATTAACCTTCAAGAAATCGCCATTTATGGAAAAGGTTAAAAACTTTTTTGAACTTCGTAATTTCGAGTTGTATTCACTTTTCAAGCAACCTGATTTTGTTTTTCACCTTTTGACACTTAAATTTAACTTTTCACCTAGACCTAAGACCAGTAAGCCCATTGACCCTTACATTTACTTTGGGAGTTAAGTTCTGAATGAATTATTTCTTCTTAGAATATTAAATAATAACATCCACCAGTATTTTATCTAAAAGGGATGTGGGAGGTGCCCCATCCTAAAATTTTCCATTAATATTAGTACTAATTTTTTTTTAGTTTTTATTAACATTAACTTAAACAAGCTCTGTTAAAATTTTGTTAGTTAAAATTGAGGTTTTGTATCCATATATGGATAAAATAGAAAGATTGACTTCGTGCACTAAGTGCAAAAAACATTTGCGTTTGTGTTATGTGCCCTAGGTATTTGCTTGAGCTCGGAAGTACCAAAACTCTCTTTTAGACTTTTGAAGTTCATCTAGGTGTATTTTAAATGCATGCCATTCATTTAGTCCCAAAACCATATTTATCACTTGAAAACAGTACGTAGCAAACATAACACTGAATAGTCAAAGATTTTTCATACACTCCATAAATTAATTAATTCAGTTCTGCATGCAAGAGAGAATGAGACGCTAATATTTTTGCCCCCGCCAAATCTTTAAAGTCTTCCATAACCTGGAGTCCATTTTCGGTGAGGGTCGCGTTACGTTTATAATTGTGAAATTGGGTTATTTGAAGTATCAATTTGCAAATTACACACCTAGTAAGTGAGAAAAACATCTGAAGACATTTTTAGCCTTTTGACCTAAAAAAACATAGATTTTGATCATAGAACTTGCTAAATGCAGAAGCAAAAGATGATCCTAAGTAGGGTTGTTCAATATGGTAAAACCGAACCGAAATAGATAACATGGTTTGATTTTGATATATACCATACAAACCGATTGGATATGATTTTATAAAAGCCGTAAGATTTGAATATTGTTTGGTTTATAACCGATTAAACTGAATAAATCGAACAAAACCGATCAAAAGTAGAAACATGTAAATATGTATATATTTTATAATGACTCATGAAAATCTAATTGTTATATAAGTTAATTTTTTGCTAATAACTATTACCATATTTTTACAGTAATAAAAAACCCTAATTTGTAAAAAAGTTGAACTATAATTAAGTAATAATTGCAATCTAAGTTTCTATTTTCTAAGTTTTAATCTTTTTACTTTATTTTAGCATTAACTAAATTCAAATGAAGATTATAAATTTGATGGACAACAATTAGTGAAAATTCTTCATAACTTTTTATTTATCTATAAACGAACATAGTTTTATGTTCAATCGAAGAAGCATGACTTTGATAAACACTAAATATGAAAGAGTATAAAAAATTTTCTTCCATGCCTCTTTTTTTTCTATTTTTATTTTCAAAATTTTTAGCTTTGAATTTAATTCTGGATTTGATTATTTTATCAGATGGTAGAATCGTTTTTTTTATTTATTTAAACATATAATATTTTTTAAGAAATGACTATCATGACAAAATTATTAAAAAAATTTTACAATATGATCCCAAACTAATAATTATTTTTTGGTATAAAACCGAATAAAATGAAAACTGACGGTATATAAACTGAACCGCAGTAAATATGGATTTAAAATGGTAGTTGTATTTTACTAACCAGAAAAACGGAAAAAAACTAAACCAAAACCGAACCGATATCTGGTTGAACACCCCTGATTCCTATGGGTTACAAGATTAGACTTCGAAACTTATTCACAAGTGTGTGATCCTACCTCAATATTTACTCATCACCATCAAATGAGATAATTTGTCTCTTTTTTGTTACTGAAACAAAGCTGAAATTTGACTCTAGTAGATGCAATTAAACTCGCAAACTCCATTTTTGACCCTACAATCCCTACATTTAGAAAAGTAAGATTCTTAAGTTTGGTCCCAATTGATTTAAAACTCGAATATTGTGAAGAGACCTTGGAGAAAGTAGACGAGGCCTCTTTGGCGGCCTTGCTCTGATAACGAACCGATATGGATATCTGGATTGAACACCCCTAATTCCTAAGGGTTACAAGATTAGGCTTCAAAACTTATTCACACGTGTGTGATCCTACCTCAATATTTACTCATCACCATCAAATGAGATAATTTGTGTCTCTTTTTGTTTCTCAAACAAAGCTGAAATTTGACTCTGGTAGATGCAATTAAACTCGCAAACTCCATTTTTGACCCGACAATCCCTACATTTAGCAAAGTAAGATTCTTAAGTTTGGTCCCAATTGATTTAAAACTCGAATATTGTGAAGAAACCTTGGAGAAAGTAGACAAGGTCTCTTTGGCGGCCTTGCTCTGATAACGACATATGGGTTGATTCGCAACCATTGGAGGAGTCATCCCAGATTCTTCAAGATTTTAACAGTCCCAAGGACGGACTAAAGTTTGGGAGAGTTAAAGGACATCAGAGAGAGAGAGAGAGAGAGAGAGAGAGAGAGAGAGAGAGAGAGAGAGAGAGAGAGAGAAGAGAGGAGAGAGAGAGAGAGAGAGAGAGACCCTGAAAGAAGATCTGGTTAAGTTGAAGCAACAAATCAGCCAATTTTGCTGCTACGCCATCGTCTGCAGCGGTAGAGTAACAGTCACCACCACATTCTCAGTCGTCACCTGAAGTAAAAAACCGATGGTTCTTGAACAAGAGATAAGATAATTGAGAAGAGATGGACAAGGCTCTGACGATTCTCCAGAGGAAGATTCATTCGAGTGGAATGGAGAGGATGATAAACCAGAGCTTAACGGAGTTCATGCTGGACCGGAGCTTGAACTAACCAGAGCTTTACCGAACCGCAGCTTGACTGAGCTCATGCCGGTATACGAGAGCGATAACAAACGGAGACTACGTTCCACGATCTCCGGTAAGCCTACTACACAAAGCTCCACTTGTCGTCTGGTTCTCCAGCCATTGCACCGGAAATTGAAGTCAATGTCGTCTCCAAGCTTGGATCCAATCTGCGATTCTTATTACTCCCTCCGTTTCAATAAGATCCATCTTCTAGCAAAACAATTTGTTTCAAAATGATGTATTTTTATGTTTTCATTGTACTTTTTGTCAATTAATAATGAAAAATTGTGGTTTTCAAAAACATTAATTACATTTTTTAAAATCTTATTTGGTTTATAAATATAAGAAACATAAAATTAAAAAAAAACTATGCAGTAATAACTATGTTTTAATATGTTTTTTAATAAGTGTGAAAATCCTATAATATATATTATTTTGAAACGGAGGGAGTATAATTTAAGTCCCTCGGATGTTGATTTATAATTTGGCTCTATAACTTTCAGATTTGCAAATTTTCTTTCACTTTAGCCTTAAACTTTGAATCATGCTTTACAACCCTTATTATATGCAAATATATGTGTAAAAGTAATATAAACACTTAAATGTGGAGAGACTAAAATCATGCAAGAAAAGATTTAATATTTAACAATGATTATCTTAAACATTAATTTTTATAATTTTAATAATATAAATTTTATAAATTTACATAAATTTAAAACCAATGATTTCTTGTTATCTTTTAAAGAAATCTAAAAAATTTCTTTAAGTTATATTTAATATTTTAATATTATTAATTTACATAGTATAT